>NC_064638.1:1253364678-1253664678 GCF_023864345.2 Schistocerca serialis cubense | reverse complement strand
TCTAACTCTTTGTATGTAGCACTGTGTGTGATTATGATTATGTGTAAACATTGTGATCATTGAAATATGGAGGACGTTTATTATATGTTCCTTTTCTTTCTTTTTTTTAGGTTAAGAAGGCCAGCAGTAATCAAATTAAAATGCCTGTACTTATCACACAATCCTGACTGAGAATAGCTGATTTACAGAAGTCTAACACAGACTGTCTGTCGAGCATCACTGGTTCTTTTAATTGTTTAACTCACCAGGAATATAAAATTTGTTTTTCTAAAGTACAGTCATATTTTAGTGGACGAATTAATAATTATATCAACAATGCCAGCTTCAACGGAAGGAAGCGCAGTGATGTAAGACGATGATTGAAAAAATGGTTCAAATCGCTCTGAGCACTACGGGACTTAACTGCTGACGCCATCAGTCCCCTAGAACTTAGAGCTACTGAAACCTAACTAACCTAAGGACATCACACACATCCATGCCCGAGGCAGGATTCGAACCTGCGACTGTAGATGATGATTTAAAGATGAAGAAAAACTTTGATGTAACTTCCACGTAATGTAATAAATGTCACCACTCTTTAATTGTGGATAGATGCAAAGTAATTCCAGTAACAAAGAGAGGATTCCCAGTAAAGCTCCATTACAAGGTTTGGCATGAATATGTAAAGCGTTAAAATATTTAGAGTTAATACTAAGAGGCGATGCGAAACTGTATGAACACATCAGACCAGTATTAAAGAAGCCGAATGCAACACTTGAATTTCGTGGGAGAGACCTACAGTTGATCTGTAAACAAAATCACATACAACATGCTGTTGCAACCAGTTACAGAGTAATGCTGCATCATTTATAGTTCTTATAAAGCAGGCATAACAAAAGACACGAAACGAATTAAAGATTCGCGCTGCTGGTCTCAAACAGGCTGCTATAGATCCCACTAAAATACAGCTTAAATCAACGGAAAATTCAAAACGGAATCTATGGAAGAAAGGCAACGTTTATCTTGTCACATACTGTTGGAAAAATTTAGAAAACTTGTGTTGGAGGAAAACTGGGAGACAGTTATTTTGCCTCCACAGAAGGTTCATGAGAACAAGACAACTGAGACTACAGTACACGTAAAACAAGACAGAAAATCTTCCCTTGCTCAGTTCGTGAACAGAGCACGACAGAAAATCGTTGATATTGTTACGAGTACCATCCGCAACACATTTTCGGTCACTTCAGTACTAAATAAGTACACTACTGGCCATTAAAATTGCTACACCAAGAAGAAATGTAGATGATAAACGGGTATTCATTGGACAAATATAATAGAACTGACATGTGATTAAAATTTCACGCAATTTGGGTGCATAGATCCTGAGAAATCAGTACCCAGAACAACCACCTCTGGCCGCAATAACGGCCTTGATACGCCTGGGCATAGTGTCAAACAGAGCTTGGATGGCGTGTACATGTACAGCTGCCCACGCAGCTTCAACACGATACCACAGTTCATCAAGACTAGTGGCTGGCGTATTGTGACGAGCCAGTTGCTCGGCCACCATTGACCAGACGTTTTCAGTTCGTGAGAGATCTGGAGAATGTGCTATCCAGGGCAGCAGTCGAACGTTTTCTGCATCCAGAAAGACCCGTACACGACCTGCAACATGCGGTCGTGCATTATCCTGCTGAAATGTAGGGTTTCGCAGGAATCGAATGAAGGATAGAGCCATGGGTCATAACACATCTGAAATGTAACGTCCACTGTTCAAAGTGCCGTCAATGCGAACAAGAGGTGACCGAGACGTGTAACCAATGGCACCTCATACCATCACGCCGGGTGATATGCCAGTATGGCGATGACGAATACACGCATCCAATGTGCGTTCACCGCGATGTCGCCAAACACGGATGCGGCCATCATGATGCTGTAAACAGAACCTGGATTCATCCGAAAAAATGACGTTTTGCCATTCGTGCACCCAGGTTCGTCGTTGAGTACACCATCGCAAGCGCTACTGTCTGTGATGCAGCGTCAAGGGTTACCGCAGCCGTGGTCTCCGAGCTGAAAGTCCACGCTGCTGCAAACGTCGTCGAACTGTTCGCGCAGATGGTTGTTGTCTTGCAAACGTCCCTACCTTTTGACTCAGGGATCGAGACGTGGCTGCACGATCCGTTACAGCCATGCGGATAAGATGCCTGTCATCTCGACTGCTAGTGATACGAGGCCGTTGGGATCCAGCACGGCGTTCCGTATTACCCTACTGAAGCCGCCGATTCCATATTCTGCTAACAGTCATTGGATCTCGACCGACGCGAGCAGCATTGTCGCGATACGATAAACCGCAATCGCGATAGGCTACAATCCAACCTTTATCAAAGTCGGAAACGTGGTGGTACGCAAACTGCTGTTTGTGTATGAGAAATCGGTTGGAAATTTTCCTCATGTCAGCGCGTTGTAGGTGCTCTGAAAAGCTAATCATTTGCATATCACAGCATCTTCTTCCTGTCGGTTAAATTTCGCGTATGTAGCACGTCATCTTCGTGGTGTAGCAATTTTAATGGCCAGTAGTGTATATATGCAGCTATTATGGCTATCACGTTCATCAGTCGTACAGTGACACGTGGTGTGGCATTATGGATCATTGGATGACTCACACGAGCGCCATTAGCATCTTGCATTGACATAAATTCCTCCATTTTCGTTGGCCATTGCATCAGCTGGTCGCAAATCATTCTTTTTGAACCTCCTATAGCCTGTGAGACGGTAGTATGTTTCCTAAACTATGGCCTTTACCGTTGGAACAACTTTTACTAAACAGAGCTATTTACGTAAGATGCACTACTAGGCAACAGAAATCTCGAGCTACAGCAGCATTGGCCATGGAACGTAAACGTATGGTGCAAAAGCGTGGAAAATTTATTGTGTGCCCTTACTCGATCCCATGCATGGCCAATGGAAACACAGTGTGGACCAAATACTTAAAACTGGCCAGGAAATGTATTGCATGCTCCTTAACATGGGCACCACAACTTACGTCATCTGCCCAGGATGCGGATGAAGAAAGTTGTGTTGATTACCTTATGTTGCAGGAAAAACGTTCCATGCTAGTACTATTTCATTTTGGCCATCGTGTACGTGCTTACAATATCTTACAATTATTCTACCCGCAGTCTTGGAGAGATAAGCGGTGGTGAACGTGGTTTCAACATGATAGCTGCCTAATACACTCTTCCTGACTGACAACGCAAATAAGAGAATAAAAGATATTCCGCGAATGTTCATAAGACGAAACAATGCCGTAAAAGTGCCTTTTACTCCTCTTGATTTCTTGCTATAGGGAGTACTGAGAGTTGAAGTTTACCATAAATTATTGCCAATTTTGCGTCTCTCGATGATCGTAATTGTCCTTCAACAGATACTTCACGGAACCTTACTAAATCCCAAGTTTACAAAAAAAAAAAAAAAACACCAAGTGTAATGTGCTGCGAATATATAGCTGGAAGCAGTTAATGCCATAAATTATCTGGGAGTACGCATTAGGAATGATTTAAAATGGAATGATCATATAAAGTTGGTCGTCGGTAAAGCAGATGCCAGACTGAGATTCATTGGAAGAATCCTAAGGAAATGCAATCCGAAAACAGAGGAAGTAGGTTACAGTACAATTGTTCGCCCACTGCTTGAATATTGCTCACCAGTGTGGGATCCGTACCAGACAGGGTTGATAGAAGGGATGGAGAAGATCCAAAGGAGAGCAGCGCGCTTCTTTACAGGATCATTTAGTAATCGCGAAAGTGTTACGGAGATGATACATAAACGCCAGTGGAAGACTGCAGGAGAGACGCTCAGTAGCTTGGTACGGGCTTTTGTTGAAGTTTCGAGAACATACCTTCACCGAAGAGTCAAGCAGTATATTGCTCTCTCCTACGTATATCTCGCGAAGAGACCATGAGGATAAAATCAGAGAGATTAGAGCCCACAAAGTGGCATACCGACAATCCTTCTTTCCACGAACAATACTAGACTGGAATAGAAGGGAGAACCGATAGAGGTACTCAAGGAACCCTCCGCCACACACCGTCAGGTGGCTTGCGGGGTATGGGTATAGATGTAGATGTAGAAACTGTTCTCTCAACATGGGGAAAAACATATCCACTACACAGGTGAAAATCGAAACGTACTCTAAAGTGGTCGGCAGTTCTTAATAATGTACTCGTTTATACTAATAGGCAGGTGGAACAGCCTAATGGAAAGTAAGTCGTCCTCTGGCATTAGTTAAGACCTATGGTACGGAGCCATTACGTAGAAAATATGGAAAAGAATCAAATCCGCTCGTAAACATGGAACCGTTCGGGCAGAATGGTGGAGATATTCTCGTTTGGAGGGTTTTAGCGTAGGGCGAAGTAAGGCCTTAGGCGGGTCTGCCATCGCTCCTCGCCGGCGAACAACGCAGGAAACCACTGTCCGATCATGTACGAGGGCTATTCGGAAATTAGGGTCCGATCGATAGCAAAACGGAAACAGTAGTGAAAATCCGGTAAAGTTCTGAATAGATACGTTGGACAGTATGACTGTCTATCGCATCACATCGTTTTTTTTATCTCTGAGCGCACTGTGAACACCCTTAGTGTCTCCCTCCGTGTATGAGTGCCTGTGAGAGATTTCGCCTGATTTCATACAGCCAACACAACGTAGCTACCATGCATTTCCCTCTCGGCGTACACTAATGGAATGAGGACGCTCCTGCGGAGTTTACGATGGGAATTGTTTGAACACTCACCATGCAGCCCGCACTTGACTCCCTCTGATTTTCATCTCTGCTCACATGAACCGCTGACTACGAATAGAACATTTTCGCACAGACAACAACCTCCATGAGCGTAGAGAATTGGCAGAAAGCACAGGCAGCTGCCTCCTATAACGAGAGTATTGGAAAGCTTCTCCAATGCTACGACAAAAGTCGTAGCTAATTGTTGCAACAAAAACAATTTTTCATTTTCACTGTTATTTCCATTTCGTGGCCGATCTGACGTTACTTTCCGAACATCGCTATTGCTACCGTCTGTTTGCGAATAGTGCCCAGGAGACATGCCAATGTACCACCCCAAAATTTACAAATTATGACAGAATGGCTTGAGGAATATTCCTCATCTACATCCACCTGGTTACCCTTCAATTCACAATTAAGTGCCTGGCGGAGGGCTCATCGAACCACACTCAAACAGCACTCCGGAAAATCGATCACTTTGATCTTCCCGTGCCGGATCTGATTTCTCTTATTTAATGATGATAATTATTTTCCCCTACGTACATGTATATCGTAAAGTCCGTGCCAACATATGTTGCCGCCGTCTTCATAAGGGAAGTGGTTGCATCCCGTTATTGGTTCGGTGACACCAAGTAAATTTCTAATGAGTGATATGAACAGAGAAGGTGTTTTCGAGAGTCGATAAGAATGTGAATGGTTTGATGGTAGATTAGGGTCCTGAAGCCAGGCATGGTGTAACCGAAGAGGATAGCGAAGAATGGATCAGGTATGGTAGGCATTTGTGAAGTAGTTTATAGGTTTGTGAAGCTGATAGGAGGTTAGATGAAATTTGGTGCACGAAACACGAACTTGAATGGAACCATGTCCTCTATTTTCCTTCAAAACATTAACATTTCGACTGATTTGATACAGTCCTGCTTTTTCCCCTGTATTGCTCTAATCCTCGCATCTCTCCGTAGCTATTAAACCAAAATTCTTGTCAAAATCTAGTATTTCCCGTCCGCAGCTCGTGGTCGTGCGGTAGCGTTCTCGCTTCCCACGCCCGGGTTCCCGGGTTCGATTCCCGGCGGGGTCAGGGATTTTCTCTGCCTCGTGATGACTGTGTGTTGTGTGACGTCCTTAGGTTAGTTAGGTTTAAGTATTTCTAAGTTCTAGGGGACTGATGACCATAGACGTTAAGTCCCGTAGTGCTCAGAGCCATTTGAACCATTTTTCTTTTTAGTATTTTCCACGTCTACTGGTCCTTAAAGAGCCGAGATTCCTCCTGGATGCTGTAGCAGATATCCCACCAACTTGTCCCTTGTGTTGCTAAATGAGTAACTTACTCTTTTTCTGGAACTATTCTTTTTAGTGTTCATCAGTTTTATACGTTACTGCTCTACTTAATATTTAACATACTTCTCCAGTAAAACATTTCAAACGTTTCCAGTTTCTTGTTTCCGTAATATCCGATGGTGTATGTTTCAGGTCCATATATTGCTGTGCTACAGCCTGTAAGCTTCTTCCCTGTTATCATCTCCCTGGGTGCCATTTTTATCCTCGTCCTGACGTGCAGGCTGCATTGCGAGACAACTCGAAAACTATATTGGTGAGATCTTGAACTGCAACGATCAGAGAGCTCGTAGGTTAACGTACAAGCCGTCAAATAGGGAACAAAGCCTACGTTTATTTCATCTGTTCCACAAAACATCCATCAGAACAGATTATTTCTTTAATGGCCATCTGTCACTTCCACATATATAGCGCTACACATAATACAAATCATACATAAATGCACCAAAACAGTGTGGTCTGCTAGACACACGACCACACAGCATCTAATTCTCACACGCACTACTGCACAGTACTCGCTGCAACTTGGCGATTACCACACGGGGCACGTTGAGACCAGAGCCAAAGAGGAAGCAACTCTCTCGTTCACACCACAGTACACAACTTAGAAAATTGCTCGCAAACCCACACACACAGATACATCATTCAGTAACTTGATACAAAGGTGGAACACCAGAAGTGCACGTACATCTCACAGATCGCACACTATAGGGAACTTACCCGTTATTTCCACAACAGTGCGTAATTCACTTTTACACTTTCTACATCTCTGCCAGCCGGCCGTGGTGGCCGAGCGGTTCTAGGCGCTACAGTCTGGAACCGCGCGACTGCTACGGTCGCAGGTTCGAATCCTGCCTCGGGTATGGATGTGTGTGATGTCCTTAGGTTAGTTAAGTTTAAGTAGTTCTAAGTTCTAGGGGATTGATGACCTCAGAAGTTAAGTCCCATAGTGCTCAGAGCCATTTGAGCCATCTCTGCCATTTTACGTCTGGTACCTTTTTTGCTTCAATCACTCGAGGTACCCTTACTTTCTACACAGGAGCTATCTTTCATTTATTCCGCCACTGTACGTTTCTTAACTTTCTTGACAGGCAAATTGTTACTCTCCTTTATATTTTTAGTACTTTTTTCATTATCCTGAGCTTTGCTTTATCTCAAAGCCATAATCATCAGGTTTTCGATCTTTTTACATCCAGGTATAAGGGTTATGTTGTCCTCTATAGCAATGTACGAGGGTCACTCCAAAAGAAATGCACACTTTTTTTTAAATCCATCTTTTATTCTACATGTTTGAACGTTTGACGGTGTGTAGGTACATCCTTTAGGAATAATATTTTCATTTCTCCACGTAATTTTCATTCCTCTCAAATGCCTTACGCCATCTTGGAACCAGCAACTGTATACCCGCATGGTAAAATTCTGGACCTACCTGTTGAAGCCACTGTTTGCCAGCGTGCACAAGGGAGTCATCATCTTCAAGCCTTGTTCCACGAAGAGAGTATTTCAGTTTCCCAGATAGTCACATGGAGCCAGGTCAGGACTGTAAAGCAGATGTTTCAGTGTTGTCCATCCGAGTTTTGTGCCCGCTTCCATAGTTTTTTGACAGACATGTGGCCGTGCATTGTCGGGCAACAGCAAAATATCCTGGTTTTGCCGATGTGGTCGAACACGACTCAATCGAGCTCGATGTTTTTTCAGTGTCGTCACATATGCAACAGAATTTATGGTGGTTCCACTTGGCATGATGTCCACAAGCAAGAGACCTTAGGAATCGAAAACACCGTAGCCATAACTTTTTTCTTGGGTGAATTTGCATGATGCCACTTCATTGATTGCCTCTTCGTCTCTAGTGAAAAATGATGGAGCCATGTTTCATCATCTGTCAGAGTTCTTCCAAGAAATTCATCTCCACCATTCTCGTATTGTTCCAAAAGTTCGCTGCATACCGTTTTTCTTGTCTCTTTGTGAGCCACTGTTAACATCCTGGGAACCCACCTGGCACAAACCTTTTTTAACGCCAACACTTTCAGTATTCTGCAAACACTTCCTTCCACTATCCCAACGTAGCGTGACAATTCGTTCACTGTGATGCGTCTGTCAGCAGTCACCAATTCGTTAACTCTCTGCACATTGTCTGGAGTGTGTGCAGTACGAGGCCTGCCGCTTCGAGGACAATCCTCAATATTGCCGTGTCCCCTTTCATCACGTAACCAGCTTGCCCACAGACCAACTGTACTGCGATCGACAGCAGCATCTCCATACACCATTTTCAACCTCTTGTGGATGTTTCCCACAGTCTTATTTTCACAGCACAGGGATTCTATGACAGCACGTTGCTTCTGACGAACGTCAAGTGTAGCAGTCATCTTGAAGACATGCTGTGACTGCGCCTCTCATGGGAACAGGTTGAACTAAGTTTGAAAACAAGCAGGAAGGATGTATCTACACCCTGTAAAACTTACACACATGCAGAATGAAAACTGTATTTTTGCAAAAATAGTGTGCATTTCTTTCGGAGTGACCTCGTAGAATTGGGTGAACCGTTCGCGGAAGCAGTCCGAAACATTTACCTCCACTTTTCGTAGGGCGGCAGTCGTACAGTAAGCGTACTTCATCGCGAGCGGGACGAAGCAGCTCACAATCGTTCGTTGGTGCTGAGGTATTTAAGATATCCTTTATATCGTAGGAACGACACTCTATTGGCATAAATATTGTATTATCTGATTTATCCCGTTCGAGATCTTATTGAAATGGTTGAAAAGTGATAATAAATAACAGTAATTAGCGCTTACGTCGTTAATTGGGACACAGTTAATGGACACTTCCGAGAGCTAATTGCATTTACAGCGCGCGACGGCTGACGCGACACAAAACAGCCGAGACGACGGGCGGCAGGCGGCAGTCTGAGGTACGTGGGCCCCGCACCCCGCCTTGCGGCTAAAGAGCTCTCATTTCTCAGATCTCGAAGCGCACGGGGAATTTTCACTAATTGGCCTACATTCAGGAAAGGCGGGCGAACTGCTGTATGGTTTCTGGTGCTTACAGCGCCCAGAGCACTGAGTGTTCGATTGCCTCGATACACTGCAGTGGCGCCGTTGGAGAAATTGCTGAAATAGCTCGTGTAAGCTGGGGCGTTTTCGACTTTATGTTCAGCAAATTGCCAAGAGGAAAGTAGATAAGTACTTCTACTAGAACCCGAAAGAAAATATGCCACTTATTTATTAACTGGAAATCTTATCAACAACTTTTCTGTCGACTTTTTTATTGAATTTTACTTTAATATAAAGTCAGTAGAGAACCGCAAAATTCCTACCTGGGCTAAGGCTTCGTGACTTATCTTACTACTGGAAAATAGTTTCCTTTGTCGAGTTTTTTTTAAGAAGAAGTGAAGCGCCCTCCATGCCCACACTTACATTACATCAAAGATCGAGGATTCACAAGAAGCAGGCAAGCCACATCATTCATTCCATTGCGTTCATGCACTCACTAATATTGCACTATCCAAAAATAATGGACGGAAAAAGTGTGAAGGCTAGTGGTTTATGGCAGAGGCCCTTAAGTTTAACAGCAACCTATGGGGAACAAATTTCTCTGGTAGTCTGGACAAGATAGGCACTCCATTTATACATGCAGCTGAATTGCTGTATCACTGAGAACAGGAAATGCGATGACAGAAATAACACAGCGGTATATACCCAGAGGTTCGTGCCTAATATCGCTCCCGTAAGTAACTACCCTTATCATCAACGAATCATATATACTTCACCCAGTGCAAGATTTAAACTATGTACATAGTCCCTTGGTTCCCTTAGGTTGTCACGAAATAATTCATGAAGTCTCAACATAAAACACAGTAATAATAGAAACAAAAACCTGTGGCATCAATATTATCTAAAATACAACTGATCGCATACCCTGCATTACTACCACATTAGTGGTAGCTTGCGCCTTTTATCATTTCAGCTTAACATCGTCTAAACTCTTATGTTCCTTAAGGTCTACTGCGATAAAAAACGATCGAACATTTTCTTCGCGAATTGTGGAATAATTTTCCGGGGTTTCACAAAATCAAGCAGTAAGTATAATATGTGGTTTTCACCGACAGACGCCTTTTAGGTATATTTCCATTCAATTAGTCATTTTAACTGCATCTAAATAATACAAGTATATTCACTAATCAAGTTCGTAGTAAATAACCCATGACAAACACCCACAACAAAAGAAGAAAAAATGAACTTTACTACCAATTATTAAAGCTGTCAGTGATTCAGAGAATTCAATTTGCATCATCGAAAACGTTTGATAATTTGTCCAAGAACATAAAATGTCTGACAGACGACAGCAAAGCAAATTTTGAATCAGACCTAAGGATTTCTTCTTCTGGACATCTCATTCCATTCCATAGACAAATTTTTGTTTAAAAACTGATACCTTGTGAAGTAACTAAACATTAAGTTTATAGTTGCGTGACGAGGACAGAAATTTTTAATTCGTTAACGGAAAAACCAGTCATGTAGAGAAGAGCTGGGCAAAGTGGCCACTGGGGTCCTTGGGTGCTGGCACGGCGCGGGAAATGCTGTAATTTTTTCTCCCTAAAGGGTCTATTTACTCAGTGCAGTCTAACCTGATTGCTGTGCCGTTCCTCAGACCTATAATAAGCTTAAATTATCCTAATGTATGGTGAGTGGTCAGTTTGTGTATTTATTACTGAGAAGGAATGTGACTTATGTCTTTTTAACGAATTTTTGTTGAAAGAGTCATATCTTTGCTCCGTGATACTTCTTTAGTTACTGAAAGTTTGGTCATGCTATTAGAGGACACACAGTTTTCGTGTAACGCCATCAATTCGGGCAAAGAGATCATCTCGGCGGTGGCTTCTGGTCATTTTTTCTAGGGGGAAAACGTAAAAGTAGTGCACGAATGAAGGGCTCCGATGCGATACTTACAGCATGCAGTTGTATTAGTGTCCTCAAAGCGACAAATCAAGAAAGAGAAGAAAAAGAAAGGCAAACGGCAACCGAAGAGAAGAACGACAATAAAATGAAGATTGCAAAGAGCAGGAAACCCAATCCTAGTAAAACTCTATTTGACGACGACGACGACGATGGAGACAGGGCACATGTACAGTGAAGAAAAATTTTCAAATTCAGCGCCAGAAGAATGGTTCAAAGTACTTAATTTTAATCTTGATTAAAATATTTGATATTATACTTTAATAAATGAAAATTGTAATCACTCATTTCCATGCACTTCCATCTACTACTATAGCACTCCCGTCCCCTACTGTTATACCATAACCTCAAGGCTCGAGGCAGCTCGTATAGTGAAATTATTTTTATTCAAGCAATTATAGTATAAAGAAGCAGAACAGTGTTACCCCCTGAAAGGATTTTTGTTGTGTTAACCGTGATATACCTAAAGGAGGTGGCTTATCGGAAGTGAAAGTTACAAGTACGTAAATACACTCCTGGAAATTGAAATAAGAACACCGTGAATTCATTCTCCCAGAAAGGGGAAACTTTATTGACACATTCCTGGGGTCAGATACATCACATGATCACACTGACAGAACCACAGGCACATAGACACAGGCAACAGAGCATGCACAATGTCGGCACTAGTACAGTGTATATCCACCTTTCGCAGCAATGCAGGCTGCTATTCTCCCATGGAGATGATCGTAGAGATGCTGGATGTAGTCCTGTCGAACGGCTTGCCATGCCATTTCCACCTGGCGCCTCAGTTGGACCAGCGTTCGTGCTGGACGTGCAGACCGCGTGAGACGACGCTTCATCCAGTCCCAAACGTGCTCAATGGGGGACAGATCCGGAGATCTTGCTGGCCAGGGTAGTTGACTTACACCTTCTAGAGCACGTTGGGTGGCACGGGATACATGCGGACGTGCATTGTCCTGTTGGAACAGCAAGTTCCCTTGCCGGTCTAGGAATGGTAGAACGATGGGTTCGATGACGGTTTGGATGTACCGTGCACTATTCAGTGTCCCCTCGACGATCACCAGTGGTGTACGGCCAGTGTAGGAGATCGCTCCCCACACCAAGATGCCGGGTGTTGGCCCTGTGTGCCTCGGTCGTATGCAGTCCTGATTGTGGCGCTCACCTGCACGGCGCCATACACGCATACGACCATCATTGGCACCAAGGCAGAAGCGACTCTCATCGCTGAAGACGACACGTCTCCATTCGTCCCTCCATTCACGCCTGTCGCGACACCACTGGAGGCGGGCTGCACGATGTTGGGGCGTGAGCGGAAGACGGCCTAACGGTGTGCGGGACCGTAGCCCAGCTTCATGGAGACGGTTGCGAATGGTCCTCACCGATACCCCAGGAGCAACAGTGTCCCTAATTTGCTGCGGTCCCCTACGGCACTGCGTTGGATCCTACGGTCTTGGCGTGCATCCGTGCATCGCTGCGGTCCGGTCCCAGGTCGACGGGCACGTGCACCTTCCGCCGACCACTGGCGACAACATCGATGTACTGTGGAGACCTCACGCCCCACGTGTTGAGCAATTCGGCGGTACGTCCACCCGGCCTCCCGCATGCCCACTATACGCCCTCGCTCAAAGTCCGTCAACTGCACATACGGTTCACGTCCACGCTGTCGCGGCATGCTACCAGTGTTAAAGACTGCGATGGAGCTCCGTATGCCACGGCAATCTGACTGACACTGACGGCGGCGGTGCACAAATGCTGCGCAGCTAGCGCAATTCGACGGCCAACACCGCGGTTCCTGGCGTGTCCGCTGTGCCGTGCGTGTGATCATTGCTTGTACAGCCCTCTCGCAGTGTCCGGAGCAAGTATGGTGGGTCTGACACACCGGTGTCAATGTGTTCTTTTTTCCATTTCCAGGAGTGTATTTAAACACTAATAAACAATGTTTAACCTATCCACACTGTTCAAAGAATAAAGAAAACGGTCGCCAGACTAATTAGGCAAGAGAATGATTGACATTCTTGTTCAAGAAAACAGGTATGAATAACTTTAATGGACAAACACAGCCTATACTTTTGTCACTCGAGAGTGCAATGAACTCCGACACCTGCGTATGTTCACAGTAAGGTTGGAGCTGACAGAGCAGAACTAACTATATGCATAAATGTAACAGATAACAATACACACTATTACTTTCAGGGCTTATTCAAACTGAATGGTCTTTATAACATTACTATTAATATACACTGTAGAATCATAAATTGGACATAGGTTCAGTATTACTTTTCAAACATTTTCCTATCTGACAAAAAAAATTATGAATGTTGTTCACTGAAAAATTATGAACTGGTCATAGGTTAAATCTCTCTCAGCTAAATACTTTTCTATTTAGAATGAAAGTTAAATGTATTTCACTAACAAACAATTTCTCGCTGACCTTTGAATAAAAGAAGTTACTGTTTTCGTAGATAGTGGTCCTTCTATTAATCGTTATCTAGCATGAGCACAATAGACAAACTGTGGATTCTGTTACGCCATTAGTATGCACTTTTAATACACAAGAGGAACCCAATGTTGTATAGAATTTCATTGAATAGCAAGAGTAATTGAAACTTTCTATAATTAAGTAACTTTGTGCATTTTAACTTCTTTCAATCGAGGGGGCGCCCTTAATCTTGACCACTGTAGCAGATCAAACTAAACACACTTTCAATACATCAGTTAAACAAGCACTTAGCAAGCATGAACATGTAACTCTCAACAGTTGCAGTTCTGAACTTGTACTGCAGTGAAATACAAAATCGAGATATTTGTTAGATCCTTTCAACAAACATTATTAATCTTAGCACACTCTATTGCCATATTAATTTTGATATGCTTTCAATAAAGGACACTTGGTAATCATAGTTCGAACGGAGAGGAACCTCAGAAGTGTTGTGATAAGGAAAAAATCAAGGTAAGTGTACAAATTCAGTTATAAGTTACCTTATATTTGAGCACACTAAAACATCCACTGATCTGGTCCTTCACTGTACATTACTATAATTCTTCTATTCTATTACAGTGATTGCGCAATGTGGTGGCGATTGCATGTTGGTAGGTGGATTTGTGGATAGATTTGCTGGACTCTGTCATTTCTTGGTGGCGATGATAGCTATCAATTCCAGAATAGTTCCAGCTCTTTATCAATCCACCCAAGGCATTGGAAAACGGCACGGAAAGCCTCTCTCAGCACCAGCACAATATACAACTTTTACATGAGCAGTTGACAGTTTGGTAGCTCGTCCCAAACTGACTCTTTGTTCCACCTTTTCTACCTAGACCAACCACAATTTGCACACGCTACTAAGTTCCGTTCCAGAGGGGAACCACAGTACATTTTACGTACAAAATAACTACAGTATGATATAAAGTAGTTGTCCCTTGACGTTTGCGCTGCGAAGTTGCGGCGTTGTCACGTCAAGCACTGGCTGGAGGCAGCCGCCTCAGCGCATCGCTACCCCCGGCGACAGAAAATCGTTTTAAAGCCTGTATCTTCTGCAAAAAGTAAGTAAAAAATTTCAAACCCACATATGATGTATATCTCTACAATGTCTCGCAATCTGTCAAATATCTATTCTTAATTTTAATTAGGACAAGAGTTACGTTAATTTGTTTGAAACCATTTAAATTCTCGATTTCGCAAACAGCTTCTAACTTATCACGTCATTACTGAAAAACTATTGGTGTCACAGCAAACTATTTTTTTCCATTCATTACCAAAATAATGCACTCACCAAAGAATCATTAAAAGTTTTCGTAGTGCATTACATTTCCTGTATATAAATTTCTGAAAACAGTGTTTTTAAGCAACCCTATCAGTACTGAACTCGAAACAAGTATGATGTTTAAAATCTCTATCTCCTGGAAATATTATGTAAATATTTTGAAATTTACTTACAGCATCGGTCTCAGTAGTATCTATAAACATATCAAATATTTTTTTTTAATTTTAATTAGGGCCGTTGTTACATTAACTATTGAAGTGTGAGAAATTTCCGCGTCCGGAAAAGTTTTCTTCTTTAGATTGCAAATCTCGAAAACTATTACACACATTGAATAACATCTTGGTGTGTATACAAAATGAAATAGAATTAAAATTGAGTCTAACTTACCGTAAGGAGATGACGAGAGTTGGCCAAACAGTGTTTCTTAGTCTCACAAAAAGAATAAGAATTAATCGAAAAAAATTCACAAACACAATATTTAATGGCAGTAAGTACACTACACAGTAATCAGACAATGCGAAAACACCGCTTAATTCAGAGTCAGAGTCAGTAGAACTATCCGTGTCGCTGCTCGTATTGACAGATATAATAAAGTCTTCGACCCTTTTTGTAAGATACCTTCATTGTTCCATGCGTCCTGTATCACTCCTTTCACGTGGTGCGCTACCGTCTGCCAGTCTTCCGATGTCACAACTTCAACTGCCTCTTTCAAAAGGCGTTCCACTTCGGTTAATGTGAATTTCTTATTTTCTGTAGCAATATGCCGTTTAACCTGAGCCCAAATCAGCTCTATTGCGTTGAAATGGCAATGGTAAGGAGGCAATCTGTGCCCTTTATGCCCGTATTTTTTTTTTTTTTTTTTTTGCTGCTTCATCTACGTTGTAAATCGGGTTCTTTGGCTTGTGTTGCGATACAAGTTCTAACAATTCTGCCCTTGCCAAATTACTGTCGAACTGTACCTTATGTTTCTGTAACCTGCTAACAATGTCGTTTTTTCTCGTTGCCTTTGTGGGTGCTTTATCTTGTATTACTGAGTGATAAGCAGCGTTATCCATAACAACGATAGAGTGTTTTGTTAAGTTCTGGAGCACACAGTCTTCTAACCATTTCACAAAAGTATTGCGGTTCATCTCTTCGTGGTTGTCGGAGGTCTTATTTGAACTGCATAGCAGCAGACAATTTGGAATGAAATCTTTTGGATTTCCGCCATGTGCTACAATTATCCTTTTTCCTCTGCCGATCGGAACTGCCATACTACTGCTGATGGTACCGTCTGTCCAGCCTTTTTTTAAACTGTGTCCTGCATTCACCCACGTTTCATCAAGCCAAACTATATCAAAGTTTGTCCCCACTAATTCTCTAAGATAGCGGCATCGCCAGGCTGCAATATCTTGGCGTTCCATTAGTAACTTTCTGCCAGAGATGGATTTATAGCAGAATCCTAACATTTTCACGACTCGTAACAAAGACGATTTACTACCCTGAAACAGGTCAGCCGCTGTGAGGGTAGCATGTAGTTTTTTGAGTGTTGGATACTCCTTCCTCGAATAAAATGCGTATATTTGACGACGAATGACATCTTCTTGAAAAGAGTCAAGTTTTGTGACCCTCTTCTCTAGTCGCCTCTTTTTCCCATGTGTCTCCAATTTAGATGATTCACTTGAGCCTCTTCTCGTGAATTTCTCCTTGCAGATTCTTATTACTGATCGTTCGCTAACTTGCAGAGCAGCTGCAGTTCGCTCCACCACCATATCCA
Source organism: Schistocerca serialis cubense (assembly GCF_023864345.2). Classification (NCBI taxonomy): domain Eukaryota; kingdom Metazoa; phylum Arthropoda; class Insecta; order Orthoptera; family Acrididae; genus Schistocerca; species Schistocerca serialis. Next base: position 1,253,648,118 of record NC_064638.1, on the reverse strand, counting down.
AAGGAACGAGAGGCCCTCCTGCATTCCTCTCTCTCTCAAAATACCCCCTTAAGGAACACACGTATTCACGCGCCTGACTGCGTATAACGACGTCATGTCAGCCACTTTTTTGAGGTTTCCGAGGAGTGTGCAGCTTTAGCCTCCCTCTCTTGCGACTGCTTTCATCAGGCATCTTAAACACGCAAAGCTACAAGTCACTCAAACACTCAAATCTCTCACCCGCACGTCTACAACGGCTCGCTGAGGACTGTCTGGCACAATGCCTTACTCAGCTCAGCAGAGCGAAGTGGCAACGCAGTGGCAGCCGACAGCGCCGGCTGCCATTGGTTTATTGGTGGCGGGAGCCCTGCAGCCTGTTACCTGTCAAGTGACAACTAGAATGAGATGTTTTCACTCTGCAGCGGAGTGTGCGCTGATATGAAACTTCCTGGCAGATTAAAACTGTGTGCCCGACCGAGATTCGAACTCGGGACCTTTGCCTTTTGCGGACAAGTGCTCTACCAACTGAGCTACCGAAGCACGACTCGCGCCCGGTACTCACAACTTTAAAGCTGTGAGAGTCATGCTTCGGTAGCTCAGTTGGTAGAGCACTTGCCCACTAAAGGCAAAGGTCCCGAGTTCGAGTCTCGGTCGGACAAACAGTTTTAATCTGCCAGGAAGTTTCAAGTGACAACTACTTTAAATCAGACTAAAAGAATCCTAAGTGAAGCTCAGCAGTTTACATAACAGCAAACAATCATTTTAAACAAATCATTTGCACATATAGGTAGTTCTACACAAAATTATTTAAATAAAATTATCTAATTTTAAAGATAACCAAAGAGATTATATGACAAAGACAATACATATCATTTACTCATATTACAGATATTACACTTCATTACAGTATCGGATTAATCTTACACTAATTACAGAAGTTCAGTGACGTGATGTTGAACGAAACAGAAAGCTAAATGAATCAACAAATGATATGTATTGTGTAAGGTATGGTGTTTCACTACCACTCAGATTAAAAAACAGGAATGCCTTAGGCTGACTGCTTTGCGCTTCTGACCACTACACCTGTCCACCAAAACTGACTCGTTCCACTCTACTTCGATAAATATATTTTTCACGTTATCTATGGAACATGTAACTAATTAAACCACCTAATAAAGAAAAATATTAAAGTTTCTCAAATGGAAAACACATATTTGTGTCAGTGTTCACTAAAATAATTCTATTCATATATACTATATAAAATTTAGCAACACAATTTGTAAGCATAGTGTCATATCGCTGGATTAGTTGTGGAGAATCTTTGCGGGCAGCGCGTTTGCAGAGTCGAGCGCGGGACACGGAACTGTTATGTTGTGTTGTGAGTAGCTCTGCATGTGAGAAGCATTGTTGGTATGGAAGTTAAAGTGTTGCTGCAAGTGCTATTACAGTAAAGTGATTCAATATGGAAGTAATTCAGAGGAAAGTGCGTCAAGAAGTAATTAAAAATAAGCAGTGCCGCCGATAACGTATTTGTGTATCCTCTCGTTGCGTGTCGTACAGCATCAATCATCCGCGCCGTGTTCGGTCTCCCAGAATAAACTAATGCGAATCGGTAATACTATTTACCACAAAAGAGAGCATTTAAGTGCCAGTGTCTTGTAGCGAGCGTGAAAACGTGCGTTCAATCATCGCGTTCCGCATCATCAACACTCGCGTCGTGTCGGTTACGCGTACGCTCGTCGGAATGATATTGTGGACTGGTAATCATCCATTAATTGGGATAAACACTTATGACTTTGAATGTAAACAGTGCAACCTGAGATTTTCTTTTATCGTCTCAGAATATAGTTGTTCATACCAGACGTCGGACAGTGTTGTGTTTTGACGTTGAGTGGCTCCCCTAACTAGCTTGCATATTTTGATAAGTCAAGCCAGCAGCAGTGTGGAGCAGAACAATACGACCGACGTGGGATTGTCAGGTAACGTGGTGTGGACAGGGCGCACGGTCCGAAGTGAGAAACCAGTTTAAGGGTCCACCCCCCGCCATTTGTAGTCCCGGACGTGTTACAAATTGTTTATTAACATGGACAATAAAGAAAATAAAAGAATTAGTTTTAATAGTTCAATACGTTGCGACATGATACATATTTTGAAAATATGGGATTCATAAATATCTCCAGCGGTTCAGGAGACAAGTGTGTGAACACTAAAATAAATACAGAAAATAGATACCTATCAGTGTAATATGCGCATCTCCCCAAGTTTTAACCAATATTAGAAATGCTCAGTGTAGTTACCGTTTGTAATGCGGCAAACGTCAACAAATCCGTGCAATTCATTGAAGTCACTGACATAAATTGTCTAGGAAGGTACAACAGCAGCCCGCTTTGAAAATCTGTTCATTGAATTGCCTATAGGAAGGCACGAACTACTTCCATGCAACGATTCGGTGTGGACTATTTACATGCAGTGACATGTCTGCCTAGAACAATTCGAACCGAAACTTGAAGAGATGCTCTGTCCACTGATATGTGTTATCCTTCTCTCCGTAGATATGGTGTATCAGTCTTCAGAAAGCTCAGATATATTAATGAATAACCCGGTACAATGACGTCCATATCCATCGTCAGATTCGGCGGTGTATTCTTTCCACACAACGTGTATTTCAGCGGTTAAAAATAACTGCAGCCGACTTTGGATGTAGCCTCAGAGAAATACACACACTAGGCGCTTCAGTCTGGAACCGTGCCACCGCTACGGTCGCAGGTTCGAATCCTGCCTCGGGCATGGATGTGTGTGATGTCCTTAGGTTAGTTAGGTTTAAGTAGTTCTATGTTCTAGGGAACTGAAGACCTCAGAAGTTAAGTCCCGTAGTGCTCAGAGCCATTTGAATTTGAAATACACACATAAAAAAAAAATTTGTATCACCTCGGTTCCGAGAGTTCCGGAACCTGTAAAGAAAATTGGACTAGAGATCAACATAAACATCATTTCTGCACTTTTTATTTATCATGAAAACCACACATTGCATGTTGTACCACCCCACAGCGATACCTTCAGAGGTGGTGGTTCAGATTGCTGTACACACCGGTACCGCTAATGCCTAGTGGCACGTCCTCTTACATTAACCATGCCTGTATTCATTGTGACATACTATCTACAAGTTCATCAAGGCACTGTTGGTCCAGGTTGTTCCACTATTCAACGGCGATTCGGCGGCGTAGATCACTCAGAGTGGTTGGTGGGTCACGTCGTCCGTAAACAGTCCTTTTCAATCCACCCAGGCACGTCGATAGGGTTCATGCGCGGAGAACACGCTGGCCACTCAAGTCGAGCGATGTCGTTACCCTGAAGGAAGTCATTCACAAGATGTGCACGATGGGGGCGCGAATTGTCGTCCATGAATACGAATGCCTCGCCAATATGCTGCCGGTTCTAATGAGTACAGAATATGGACTGAGATTAAATCGAAAAAAGACGAAATTAATGGGAAGTAGCAGAAATGAGAACAGCGAGAAACTTAACATCAGGATTGATGGTCAAGAAGTAGGTGAAGTTAAGGAATTCTGCTACCTAGGCAGCAAAACAACTAGTGGCGGATGGAGCAAGGAGGACATCAAAAGCAATTGAGAAAAGGGCATTCCTGGCCAAGGGAAATATACTAGCATCAAATTTCAGACTTAATTTGAGGAAGACAAAATTTCAGACTTAATTTGAGGAAGACATTTCTGAGAATGTACATGGTACTGAAACATGGACTGTGGGAAAACCGGAACAGAAGAGAATCGAAGCATTTGAGATGTAGTGCTACAGGCGAATGTTGGAAATTTCAAACCCACATATGATGAATATCTCTACAATGTCTCTCAATCTGTCAAATATCTATTCTTAATTTTAATTAGGATAAGAGTTACGTTAATTTGTTTGAAACCATTTAAATTCTCGATTTCGCAAACAGCTTCTAACTTATCACGTCATTACTGAAAAGCTATTGGTGTCACAGAAAACCATTTTTTTCCTTTCATTACCAAAATAATGCACTCGGCAAAGAATCCTTAAAAGTTTTCGTTGTGAATTACGTTTCCTGTATATAAATTTCTGAAAACAGTGTTTTTAAGCAACCCTATCAGTACTGAACTCGAAACAAGTATGACGTTTAAAATCTCTATCTCCTATAAACATTATGTAAATATTTTGAAATTTACGTACAGCATCGGTCTCAGTAGTATCTATAAGCATATCAAATATCTTTTCTTAATTTTAATTAGGGCCGTTGTTACATTAACTATTGAAGTGTGAGAAATTTCCGCGTCCGAAAAAGTTTTCTTCTTTAGATTGCAAATCTCGAAAACTATTACACACATTGAATAACATCTTGGTGTATATACAAAATGAAATAGAATCAAAATTCAGTCTAACTTACCGTAAGGAGATGACGAGAGTTGGCCAAACAGTGTTTCTTAGTCTCAAAACAAGAATAAGAATTAATCGAAAAAAATTCACAAACACAAAATTTAATGGCAGTAAGTACACTACACAGTAATCAGACAATGCGAAAACACCGCTTAATTCAGAGTCAGAGTCAGTAGAACTATCCGTGTCGCTGCTCGTATTGACAGATATAATAAAGTCTTCGACCCTTTTTGTAAGATACCTTCATTGTTCCATGCGTTCTGTATCACTCCTTTCACGTGGTGCGCTACCGTCTGCCAGTCTACCGATGTCACAACTTCAACTGCCTCTTTCAAAAGGCGTTCCACTTCGGCTAATGTGAATCTCTTATTTTCTGTAGCAATATGCCGTTCAACCTGAGCCCAAATCAGCTCTATTGCGTTGAAATGGCAATGGTAAGGAGGCAATCTGAGCCCTTTATGCCCGTATTTTTTTAGGTGGACTGATAAGGTAAGGAATGAGGAAGTTTTGCGCAGAATCTGAGAGAAAAGGAATATGTGGAAAACACTGACAAGGAGGATGGACAGGATGATAGGAAGTGTCAGGATGATAGGACATCTGTTAAGACATGAGGGAATGACTTCCATGGTACTACAGGGAGCTATAGAGGGCAAAATCTGTAGAGGAAGACAGAGACTGGAATACATCCAGCAAATAATTGAGGATGTATGTTGTAAGTGCTATTTTGAGATGAAGAGGAGAGGAATTCGTGGCTGGTCACATCAGACCAGTCAGAAGACGGATGACCCAAAAATAACTTACTTATGATGCTCGAGTGCTCTAATTTTCTGGTTTATGTTATTCATAAATGTTTTTGAACTTTATAGATAGATATTTATGCCCCCACATCCCCAGGCACTTACCACTTCCAACGACTCCTGTACCATAACACAGTCCGTTTGGAGCTGGTTATAATTTGCATGTAAAGGAGTGGCCCTTGTTCATATATTCCAGTAACTTTAGCCTCAAAGTAGTACGTCTGCACAATGGGAACAAATCTTCTGTTCTTATCCTGAAAGTTTAATCTGCTACTCTTGCGTAACCGTTGTGCGAAATACAGATGTCTTAAATGGGGAAACTACAATTGATGGAGAAACTACAATTGATGGGGAAACTACAATTGAAGCTCTTCTCGGCAGTCACTTCGATTGGACATAACACTGCTACTTTCTATGCTAGTAGAACAGCAGAGACAGAAAAAAACACTATTCTTGGAAAATAGGCTATCCGATGTGAACTACTGCAGGAAAGGAGAAAGTGATCATATTCTTCGACCAAAAATATTTAAATTTCCTCTTTTGTACATTAAACTGGATCTCGTAAAATATTTGTCACCACTGTGGGCAAAATTTCACGTAGATTCATGTATCTTTGGGGTAATTTTTGAAAGAGCAATGAAATAAAAATTAACAAGAAATATTTGTAGGAGTGCTGATTAAAAAATTAATGTCTGATGAACAATCCCTTGATTTGATGAATAATATTTAAAAAATGGCATGACAAACGTCTCAAGAACCTTTTTAGGCAAAAAAGGGCAGAACACTCTTGTAATATTGTACAACAGCTGAGATCGTAACTTCTTATCAGACGTAACATGCTAATTAAACTATATTTCCTGAATGATATATGCACATCTTCCAGGGTAAATTTCGCACTGTTAGTGACAAATTTGGAGAACGGAACCACTAGCCAGTTTCTCAAATGGAAAAGCGTCATTAAGGTCACTAGTCTTCAAGATATGACGTTCCTTAAGCAACGTATCGAAGGATATAGTGTAGGGAATATTTTTCGATAAGGTTGTTTACTTTTCTTTACTCTTAGGTCCCTCGTCTCCATGATTCCTTCATGTGTAGGTAGATTTTATTGCTGCATGCGTTTGAAAGCCTTGTTAGGGGAGCACTTAATTTTGACAGATATATACTCTGATAAGGCAAAACACTACGACCAATCACCATGGAGAGGGCGAATGAGTCCTAGTGTTACTGCAGCAGATGATGAGGTAAAAAAGTATCTAAATGAGCAGAGACGAAAGGAGACTCATTTTGGCGTCGATATGTCGCCAGAATTGGGAAGTCTACTGACATTAGAGTCTCTGACACAGATCGCTATGGCCCGGCACGTATTGCGATCTTCTTCCAAACGAGACAGCTGGTAGGCTTTCCACGTGAAACTGTCTTGTGCGTCTATGGAAAGTGACTGAATGACAGTGAAGCCACTAGTATGCGACAAGTTGCTGGACGTCTGCGCCTCGTCACGGAACGCCAGAGGCTCGTCTACTCTATAAATCAAGATAAATGTGGTGCAGGTACAAGTGTTTCGGAGCACCTCGTTCAGCGTACATTGTTGAACATGGAACTCCACTGTAGATAATCATTATGTGTTCCCACCTTGACCTAACAACACTGTCAATTACAATTAAAGTCGGCACAAGATCGTCGAAATTGAACCGTGGACCAATTAAAAGGTGTCACGTGGTAGGGTGAATCAAGTTTTTAGTTACTTCAGGGCACTGGTCGTATCGAAATACGTTGTCACTCAGGCGAACGGCTGCTGGAAACATGCACTGCGGCTTGGACATACTTCCTTTACCACGTCACATCGCCATAATGTCACTGGATAGCATTCAGTCTCGCAGTTGGAAGTGGTCACAATGTTTCGGTTTGGAATTGCTTACCATTATTTAATGGAAAGCAAGTGCAACCAGAATATGATTCTTAGTATCACTTCAGTACTTTTATTTCGTTTCTCAGTTGTCTTTGTTGTCTGTTGGCATGACATGTTATTATGATCCGTCATCAGATACTTACATAAATTTATTTTAATCATAAAATGTAGCACTTATAGTATTTGGTACTGCTCGCTGCATGACATCAACATAAATTTTAAAAGAAAAATACGAGAATTAAAAGGATAGTCTCTTGAACAATGCGCTACGTCTAACAGTACCTCTACTCACATTCCTGAGAAATAAAGTATATTCCCAACTGTCCATTTTGTTACCATTTTTCCCCAATACACCCAAATCGCTGAAGGCGATTCTCCCTTATAATTCATCTGTTCGCTAATGATCGATTCGCCGACGGGGAATTAGTCACCACCACAACCAAAACCGCCACCACAACCACCACCTTCACGTTTTTCATCATCACCGCCATCAAACAGTACCAGTTCAATGGGTGCTGTGTACAAGCCTCCTGCGAATCTTCCCATCAAGATAAAAGCTCTTCTTCATGACACTGTACAGAGTGCCTGCTCAGTCTGCGATAACAATGTTTATCATGTTCATCCAACGTGTTCTTGTTTTTCCTTCAAGATTTCTTTCCAGATTTGCTCAGGATGTTCTCGTCTGTTCCATCCTTACCGTATCCTCTATCCACTTGAGTCTAGATATTCTGACGCGCTACAGTTGTAATAAGAGCCACATCTATCATCACTTTCTTTTGTTAATTTTCCACTTTTGTTTTCTACTGGGTTATTAAAAAGTCAGTATAAATTTGAAAACTTAATAAACCACGGAATAATGTGGATAGAGATGTAAAAATTGACACACAAGCTTGGAATGGCATGGGGTTTTATTAGAATGATGATCGTGTGTGCAGCCCCCACTTTCGTCATGCTTGGCCTCCGAGGTACCCAGACCCCAGTCCGTACGATTATTGGCTTTGGGGTACCTGAAGTCGCAAGTGTATCGTGATCGACCGACATCTCTAGGGATGCTGAAAGACAACAACCGACGCCATTGCCTCACCATAACTCCGGACATGCTTTACAGTGCTGTTCACAACATTATTCCCCGACTACAGCTATTATTGAGGAATGATGGTGGACATATTGAGCATTTCCTGCAAAGAACATCATATTTGCTTTGTCTTACTTTGTTATGCTAATTGTTGCTATTCTGATCAGATGAAGCGTCATCTGTCGGACATTTTTTGAACTTTGTATTTTTTTGGTTCTAATAAAACCCCATGTCATTCCAAGCATGTGTGTCACTTTGTACCTCACTATCTACATTATTCCGTGATTTATGCAGTTTTAAAATTTATGCTGACTTTTTGATAACCCTGTATATCGCGGGCATCAAGAACTTCACCTCTGACGCCTTAAGTGGTGATGAGTGTAACGGTGCACCTTTCTACAAGACTGGCTTGATTTCGCTGTCTTACATAATTGATTTTCCTATGATTGGCCCCTTGGAATCTCATTGAAGGGGCCTAACGTGTTGGTAAAACCACGAGATGTTCTGAATATTGTCTGAAATATATTTCGTGGGTAGAGGCTCTCAATAAATTACCCTTACGAGGTAGCCAAAGTATTCCACATTTTACAGGAATAACTAACTCGATTTTTTCCGGGCACCCTTCTCTAATCACTACAATTACTATTATTTTAGTTTTACTTATTTTGTTATTGTATTTCTGGAATTAGTATAATTATTGATCCAGCCTTAACTGTTCTCCGTTTCTCCCCAGAAAAGTCATCGTCAGAAAAATCTAAGGAATTTAACTGTGCATCTGACTGATTGATGTTCTTCATTATGAGATCGATGAAAGTGTTCGGCAATAGTGGAGGCAGAGTACCTTGCTGGACTCCACTTTTGGTCTGAAACTTAAATAAATGGCAGCGTGGCTATTGAAATAATTAAATGCCGCTACAGCATGAACAAGATGGATGACTAAGGGCTGCCAAGAGCCTGGTTATCAACAACCTCAGTTCAATGAGTCTGCAGTGACCACCAGCCAACAGCTTCACTGGTCGGATCCAACATGATAAAAAAGTTGCCAAACAGAATTACGAAGCAGCATCAGTGCTCGCTGTTGCCTGTCAGTCACCTGCTAGAACTGCACGGGCAACAGTCTACCGCAGAGCCACCCCTCCAGAGACTATGAACTTTCTAATGATATTCTAGAATGTGTGATCAGTCGTGAGCTGATAAGAGAATTAAGACAGCAAGTACAGATAGGATGTCCCGCAGATATCATATGTTTAGTCGCTCTGTAGAATATCATTGCAAAGACGGTAGGAACATTCGCTTAACAGTTATTTTAATGCTTCATAACAAGTGGCTTACGCCCGAAGAGTATTTTATTCAGAATGAATGCCCTTTGCCAAACAACGCTCGGCTATTAAAGCGCTCAGACAAGATTTAAGTGTTCCTCATCCGACGGGACGATAAATCCCAGTATACCGACCTTTGTTCCGTATCAGTACAGCAGAGAGCAGAGAATTCCCATTACAGATCCATGATTCCAAAAGCCACTTGCAGCGGTAGTATCTTCTGTTTTCATGCAAAACAAGGCCAGAGGAAAGGTGCCCGGGTGAGACGGAGCGCGCGGTGGCTGTTTGCCCGCGCTGCGGCCGGCCCCTGGCAGCGCGGCAACCCGCGGCACGTGCGCCTCTCCAGCGCCAGCAGTAATCGGCTTATTGGAGGTCGCGGCCGGCGTTCGTAATCACCCGGACCCTGCCCCGCCGGCCCGTCAGTCCAGTACGCATTTCGAGCCGGCAGCGCGTGTATATACGGCTCGCTGCGCTCAAGAGCGGCCATCGACCCTCTGTTTAATCCGGGAGAATGCGGGATCCGCTCTCAGCCTGGCCCCGCAAAGGTCGAAAAATTTCGTTAAAAAATTCCGCCACAGATAGGCTCTACCTGCGCACGGCCAGAGGGCTAACCCGCCAAAGAATCGCCTCCAGAGGAGACAGTATTACACGCAGTACCCAAATTCCCATACAATACGTAAACAGTAACAACATGACACAGAGATAGGAACAACGTGAAACGAGAAAACCAGCATAACAAACGTGCAACTTGGAACTCTACGACCCTTAAATAAACCCAAAACTCGAAAAAATAGTGACATAACAGACATATGCACAGATATAGACTTTTTGTTTTAATTTGAGACAGCTAAATGCCTCGAAAATGACACATCTTACGAAAAAAATTTTCTAGGTAAAAAGTCAATATTAGCAAAAGGGCATCAGTCTGTGCTACACCTGGCCACCTCCTAACCACCTCTCCTGCGTGGAAGGAATCAACTTTTTGTTTTCAAATGGAAACCCTCCACTTTGACTGCGTATTCGGCTCTACGCCAAAAAGGACATACGGTTTATTCAAACCATTGTTTTCTATTTGTGATAGATGGCGCTGTCATCGACAAATATCAAAGGTGCCTATTTTGCAATTAAGAAACGAGGCACTTTATTTACGATATAAATGTAAACCTATGTGTTATGACGGTTGATATCGACTTTAAAACGTTTCTTGGGCGCTGTGTTTGTACAGTACATTAACATGGCTAGACACTGACATTTCTACTAAATAAGCTACTTGTACGGTAACGTAGTTTTTTGTTTCCTACAGGTTGATTTTGATGAGACCCCAATCCATCGGAATGCTTGATTTCGATGGCTGCTCTCGAACCCCACCATCAGGGTGATTTTTTTTTCGGTGTGTGTTTCCACCCAACCGCTGTAACACTCGCGCTGACTGCTAAGCGGCTACCGGCGAAACACTAATCGCAACTATTGTACTACGGTAAAGTGTATATAAAGTGATAGTGATAGGGGCACCTGCCAGGGATACACACGCATTGTATAAACATCCACACGTTTGCCCCATGATTCAGCGCCCCACCACGCAGCACGCCCCACTGCAGCGCCGGCGCTAACGTCTCGGCACTAATCCTCTCTGGAAACTGTTCTGGCACAGCTTGCGAAATGAAAGTTGTATCCGTCGCAGGGAAGATCTAAATAACTTTAATTTATGGCTAGACTGCAAGAAACACCAAGATGGTGAGAGGCCAGTGAATTCACCGACACCAAACACCCAAATGGTGAGAGGCAAGTGGACACATCGAAATCACGCATCCTAGGAGTGAAAGCCAAGGGGACTCACCGATATCTAGTATCCCAATGGGAATAGAAAACTATTACATCCACGTCGTGGTTCCTGGATCACTCTGAACGTTGTTTATAACCATGCAGTGAAACGGATTATCATATTATACTGTGCAACAAATTCGCAACACTAAAGAAAATTCTGAACAGAAATATCAACTGTCAGAACACACAGTTTACATTTACCTCTTAAACGAAACGTAAAATCAAATATGTCTGTTCTTAAAGTAAATTGCACGTATTTTTTGACGTAGAACCGAACACGCAGTCAAAATGGCGTATTTCCATTTGAAAACACAAAGTCGATCCCTTTCAGTTAGGAGGGGGTGCTTCGGATACGGTCAGCTGTAGCACAGACAGATGTCCCCTTTACCAATATTAACTTTTAAACTGCATCTTTTTTCGTGTGATGCGTCGTTTTCGAGATATTTAGTTGCCTGCAGTTGAAAAAAAAAACACCACGGAAAAAAATTCAGCAAACTCATAGACTGTTGAGTGCCACGCCGCGTTGCATGCTTACCGCGGGGGTTGCAGAGTGTTAGTGCTTCATTTATCACGATCATCAACGATCAGCTGCCACTCAGGAGGCATATTTAACCCCCGCTGTTATGGGTTTACAGGTGAACAGTGTTTGAAACATGCATTCCGAAATACAGCCACGCCGCAAAGACGTGTTGAACGGCTTCAGCCAACTCAACAGGGTCTCACTGCAGACCTGCAGAAAGTTGGATGGACGTATAGGCGGCTTATTGCACATGTTGGGCACACGATGTATCGGTGGTGTGTCACTGATTTCAGTTGTGGTATGTGAAACATTATCACACCTGTAGCTCATGTTCTGAACATCTACGTAGTACAGATGCACGTCTAGATAGGTGTAGTGTACGAACAGCGGTGGCCGACCGAACCTTATTCACTTCTTGTATCTTCAGGAATCATTGGGAATTATCTGCTTGCAACAGGATGGCGATTACATGTGCATCTGGCCAGGCTACCACTGACACCAAGACGCCGCCAAACAAAGTTGCGCTGATATCTTGAAAGAGTTGACTCAAGAGTGGAATGGCGCTTTATTGTCTTCAGTAGTGCGAGTAGATTCTGTCTGTAAATGACTAACCTGTATAGCGTAGACCTAGTGAGCTGCCAGAGTTCATTCACCGACAACACACAGGTGAGCGGGGCCATTAGTTACAACTCCGGCTCATATTTCGTTTTTCTCAGGACAAAGTAATCAATATACATTACATTGCACTGGATGTTATCCCCATGCAACTACTTCATCTACAAGAAATTAATGTGCTTTTTCAGCAAGACAATGCACATCCATGTCGTATAAAACCAGGAAAAAATCGGACAAGAACAATTCACGATGTTTACTAACAACGTTTCCCCTTTATGTATTAATATATATTTCTTCTTTTAGTCTTCAGACCGAAGACTGCTTTGGTGCAATTCTCCATGCTACTGTATCCTCTGCAAGCTTCTTTATCTCCGAATAACTACTGCAAACTACATCTTTCTGAAACTGCTTACTGTATTCAAATCATGGTCTTCCTCTACGATTTTTACCCCTGCCCAGCACACGTCACTCCAGTAGTAAACTGGTGATCCCTTGATGTCTCAGAATATTTTTCACCAGACGATCCCTTCTTTTAGTTGGATTGAGACACGTATTTCTTTTCTCCTCAGTTCTGTTCAGTACCTCCTCATTGGTCATGTGATCTACCCACCTAATCTTCAGGATTTTCTGCAGCAGATATCAGAAAATTCTATTCTGTTCTTGTCTAAACTGTTTATCTTCCATGATTCACTTCCATACCTGGTTAAACTACATGCAAATACTGTCAGAAAAGACTCCTTGAACTTAAATATACATTCGATGTTAGCAAATTTCTCTCCTCCAGAAACGCTATTGTTGCCTTTGCCAGTTCACATTTTTATCCTCTCTACTTAGGCCATCATCAAAATAGCAAAATGCATCCACTACTTTAAGTTTCTCGGTTCCTAATCTAATTCCCTCAACATCACATTATTTAATTCGTCTACGTTCGATTATCCTTGTTTTGATTTTGTTCGTGTTGATCTTATATCCTCCTCAAGGAAATCCCACAGTGTGCTCTCTCATTTCACATATACGAGCAACACGTGGTCTTCCTTGATCAAAATTCTGTGGTTCTATGGACCATGTATCGGCAACGTGACGGTACACAGCAGCCTAGGCGGAATGAGTCGGCTGTCTTCGGTCTGGAAACTCCATTTGATACAGCTGTGCAGCCTCATGTCGTGGTCTAACACAAAAGTGATGTCCGCCTGCTCACGATATGGATGTCCTGCCGTGTCTGAACGGAGCAGTTTCAGTTACTCACGACCTGTATTACATGCCCACAACGAACACGTTGAAGACAGACGAATGTCGAATATAAACAAGCCTCCCTGGTAACACAACAGCATCTAGAATACAATGCGACAAATGGGCCCATAGGTAAATGGAGTTGTCGGATTGCACCTGGAAAGCAGGCCATTTAGATGACAAATATGAAACCACATTTTCCTGCAAATGTAGTCAATCAATATAACCTGGATAAAAATAGTCACCTTTTTGGGAACTGGTATGGCTTTCGCACTTTGTAACAGCGAGCAACTTCATTTCGTAAATATAGCTGTAGCTTTAAAACATTGTTCATTCACCTTTATTGGCAAAAATTAGTTTTGTGTGTACGACTCTGCTGCCTACTACGATGGCGAGACAGAGACATTAGTGGTATCACAGTCGCCTTCTTTCTGCCTAGTGTGGGCAAGTTGCACTAAGCCATTCATAAGCTCGCACACTCTGACAAGCAGCTGATAATAACTGCCTCACCTCACCTACAGTTACCCAGCCCTTCAAATCTCTCAGCCGTCCCTATACGTACACCTCAATAACTCACTCTCCTGGTATAACCTCTGGTACCTCAAATTTATCAAGTCAAAACAAGGCAACAATCACAGAACGTACTTTTCCAATTTCTTCCGTCTCCATGACATCCAACTCAACACCAATAACCATCCCACCTATTTCGCTACCACACTAAGATCCTAGCCAGAAAATAAGATGGCAACTTGTCTATTAACAGTCTAATAAAAACCTCATAATAAATTAAAATTGCTGAAGCTTTAACACGACATACACACATACTATCTCACCTTCGAAAATGTTGTCTGGGTCTTTGACGCCAAAATTTTATTAGTCCTAGAAGACCAAGCGCTCCTCCTCGCTGACGATATCCGCAGTATCTGCCACCAGTTAGCAAAACTCTCTCAGGTTACTCATACATCTTCAATATTGCTGAGCAACGGCCTTGCTGCAGTGGATTCACCGGTTTCAGTCAGATCACCAAAGTTAAACGCTGTCAGGCGTGGCCGGCACTTGTATGGGAGACCATCCAACCTGTCTTGCGCTGTTGCCATTTTTCGGGGTGCACTCAGCCGCGTGATGTCAATTGAGGAGCTACTCGACTGAATAGTAGCGGCTCCGGTCAAAGAAAACCATCATAACGGCCAGGAGAGCAGTGTGCTGACCACATACCTCTTCCATCCACATCCTCGACTGAGGATGACACAGCGGTCGAATGGTCCCTATGAGCCACTTGTGGCCTGAAAACGGAGTGCAGTGAGTGCTTCACAAATGCTATACATCCCACAGACTTGAATATTATAATCCAGGAGTTTGCCATATTCTCTCCAATCTTTGGCTCCTGTCATGTCTATACTAATACATCAACCTCCACAACCTCCTTAACAACGTCAGCAGACCCCCTCTTGCTATCCGGCTCTGACATCTTCCAACATTACCAGCTACAGCTCTAGTCTCCACATCCTCTCCTTAGATCAAAGTTACAATAACTCTCCTGGCCTCTTGACACGCTGTCGCTCCATTTTGCTGCAGCCTCTATTTATACATCCCCCTTCCCAGACCAACATTATATCATCACTCTCAAACATGGCGACCCATATCTATATCCACCTATCCTTTCTAATCCCACAGGCAGAATGATCGTCAACTTCATACTACCTGTACCATCGCAAATTTATATTGTATAGTGAATCATCAAAATCAATCTTTTTGCTGTATTTCAACTTTATTATTTTAATATTTTAACTAAAAAGAAAGCTATATGCCTACATTTCAATATTATTTAGCTGAAAAGCATCAATATGTTACTGCCTACTCGCCGCCCCCATTTGAACACTGATGAAATGATTAATAAGGAAGCATCCTGTATAACAGCCTAACACTTTCTTCTTTTTTACGTTAACTGACTTGCAAATTTATATTTTTCATTTTGGCTCCCAACATTATCTCAATATGCGATTTACGTGATGAACCTGGTACGAAGTTTAACGATCGCCGCTGACGGTCGCGGTGAAGTGAGGGGGAAGAGGGTGGGTTCTACAATAGCCACGCTACAACGAACAGTGACTTTCGAATTTTCTCTGCTAGTAATTGCGGTCACCGGCTACATATCGTCAGTGATCAACTCAATGACCTCATTTTAATAAATATTATAAAAAAACAGGAGTAGAGTTTAAATTAACTAAATTACGACTTCCTTCGTTTGGTTTCAAGTAATTACTGAGCGCTATATAGAACTAATGCATTCATTACGTGACCAGAAAAATACTCAGAACAGTTATTGTTTACAGTTAAAAAATTTCACTATTTAAAAAGCCGGGCACTGCTTAGTGAAAATTTATCTTTGTGGAGAGTACAGAGGCTGATGTATCCTGCCACAATCAGATATTTTAATAATCTTACGAACCTGTAAATGTAGGGTCTTGAAAAATTAAATATGGACAGCTAAATAGACAGTATCATTTAGGCATCAGACAAGAATCGTCACCTTTGGTTAACTTTTTGTTTGCAAGAGTCCGCACGTGAACATGTGCATTTTATAAGAGTGTATCAATAAAGCAAAGTCCTTTACAATTTACCATATACCGTGTTCCAGTGCTCAGAAATGAAATCTCTGAATTCTCTAGTAAGCTTTTCTCGTAATTTGTTGATATTCTTTTCCTTCTTCTTGGAACACTGTCATTTAGACTTCCTTACATTTGATATTAACCTTTAAGAAACACAAATACAATTATCAACTTTTTCTCGATGCATCATGTAATGCACTTCTGTTTTGGGTTGACAGTCTCAAAACTGGTCTGAGTCGGTGACCCATGATTTCCTTTACTTGTGTCAATGCCTTTATCTCAGCCTAGCACTTACACCTGAAGTTTTAATTTATTCATTGCAAATATTTCAATTTCCCTTGCAATTTTCGCCCCATGTCTCCATCTAGTGCATGGAAGATATTCTCAGATGTCTTAACAAGTTTCCTATAATCTAGTTTCTGTTCTTCTTCTAGTTACTGTTCCCCACATTTTCTTTTCATCCCAGACTGTGGAGAACACTTTCGTTTCCTATCAGTCCTCTCAATTTTCTGCTTGCTGCCTTAATTGTTTCTAATAGATTTCTTTTGACGATGATCATTTTCTTTTTCCTTTTCTAGTCCGCTTCTTGTGTGCTTGATACTTCATTCGACATACGTTATTTCACTTTCAAGGCAGGAAAACTAAAACGCCTTGTTTACTATGTGGTCTTTAATTTTGGTGATGAATTTTTCATTATTCTCTTTTCTACTTGTTTTCATCTTTCTTTGGTATACATCAACCCATATTTCGCGCTCGGTATACTATTCATTACTTTCGACAGGTCCTAAAATTTATCCTCACTTTCACACCGGATAATTCAGTACTGCTCCAATAACAATTTGTTGTTAGAACTGAACAGTCCGATTTGATAACCAGAAAATCGAACATCTTCACTGACAATGTGGTCATGGGCATGCGTAAACACGATAGAGGTGTGAAAATAACTCTGAGTTGATGTGGCGAAGGATTTAACAGATAAAAAGAAAATAGGTACGAAGGAGTGCTAAAAAATAATGCCTACGAATTTTTTATTTAATATCTCTTAAAGATTATTAAATGAAACAAATTTTATTAAAATTCTACATGTTTATTCTTCACGTCTACGTGTTTATTTCTCGACGTAGTCACCCTGATGACTGACATACTTCTCCAAATGAGAGACCATTTTGTCGATATCGTCACTGTAGACAGCTTCACTTCGATGGCGGAATCACAACCTCACCTCTGCTGGAACCGCTTCATCACTATCACAGTCAAGTCCTCGAAATAAGTTTTGGAAGCAGATGAAAATCGGATGGGACCAAGTCGGGATAGTAAGGAGGATGATCGATGACAGAAATCCCAAGGCGTCGAATTATTGCAGTAGTCGCAGCACTCGTTTGTGTTTTGGTATTATCATGCTGAAGAAGCGTGTGCTCCATGTATGGACGAACTGTTCGAATTCGAAACTAGATTAGGACATGGAGTTTGTCACGCAACGACACAGTTAACGTTCCACATCGCCGTGTTAAACACTACGCTAGCGGCTAAGGATTGCAATCACGTAGACATGAAGAATAAAGACGTACAATATTAATACCACTCGTTTATTTTAAAAAGATTTAAAAAATTTTTGCTTACAGAATTCGGAGACATTACTTTTCAGCAGACCGTCGTATGTTTTCAGTGAATTAACACGAGAGCATAAGACTATTTTAAAAATTACTTCATTCTTCACCAAAGGAATAAACCTTTAACTGTTGCTACCTTCAAGGTATAAAAGAAAAGTAACTGTTACGTCTGCCACAAAATAAAAAGAATAAGAATGAAAGTTTCTCACGATGTGAAGGAATGAACAAAATAGTTCACTGTTCCCAATATGGTCTTGCGAGGAAAGATATATTTGGATAGTTCAAAATTACAAAATTTCCGAGCGTTACAATGTATAAGATAGGCACAAGATTTGTAGAAACAGCGCAGTCATGACTGCCGCATGTGTAACAGATAAATTTGTCACAGAGATATAGGGCGATCACACAGGAGGAGCGGCGTCCAGTCCCCGGCTAACGAGAATTCCAGAGCGCAGAGAGACTCCTTGATTGGGTTTCGTGAAACACGAACGCGCAGACCCCAGCTGTGTGAGAGAGGCGTCGAAAAAGGAGCACGAATCCGCGACTAGCCTTGCAGCGAGCTGTTTATTCGGGACTCCATTAGCGCGATACTTCATAACCGCGTTCCTAGAGTGTGCACTTTTTCCCATGTATATAAATTGCCTCGTTATAAAATGTAAATTTCCCGACGCTTGCAGTCGGCTTGCTGCGCCAGCGCCTGCCCGCCACGCGCTATGCAGACCCGCAACACAGAGGTGGTCAACTCTCGTATCAACTGCTCCGCCCACGGTCCAAGCTGTTCGGAGGCAGCGTCTGACAGACTAGCAGTCACTTCAGCGGAAGACAGCTCTAGGTAAGCATTGTCTCTGGTTGCATGACACACTCTCCTCACACAGTCACATTTCTGAAAATTATTCTATTCTCCCTTTGCGTGGTCGTGCAGTAACCTTGTTATTGGTACTACTTAAAAAGCAGTTCTAGGTTGCACGACGTTGTTTATTAACTCCAGAACGACACGTTTCGCCCGAATAGGGCATCACGTAATGTTAAAAAAATCAAAACTTTCCTTTCAAAAGGTATACGCTAAAGAAGGCATGATAGTGAATAAACCGTACTAAAAGCCAACTTCATGCGTAGCAGCGCAGAAAAAGTCATCTTACGCAAAATGGTAACACAGCTGTACTCTAGGGCGGCGCCTGACCCTATCTATATTCGTTTAGTGCACTATGTCATTTCGATTTCTATGTACTGACAACAGTCTGAACATCAAACGAGAAATCAGTGAGGTTTTAAAGCCTTCATTGCTCTTCCTTCTTAAGGCAACTCGACATACAATTTTCGGCACGATAATTCTCAGCCGCACAGGGTGTTTTGGCAGCAAACATTCTCGAGTAACGAAGGCTACCGCTTCTTCAGTGGCTTGCAATTCATTTCCTGAAGTATTTAAGGGTCAGAACGTTGTTTCAAAAACAACGGAAAAATGTAAAATTTAAATGAATGCAAAATCTCAAAAATTGGCATTTTTTGCAGAAGCTCGAAATTTAGCGTAGACTACAATTCGAGATACTTATAATAATTTTCACACCGAAATGTTGTCTCAAAACCTGTCACAAAATCCAAAGAGATTCTCCCGTATGTAAAGTACGGTAGCGACAAGACGCAATCAATGACTTTTCTGCGTGACAGCAACGGAATTACTATCGATGGCTCGTGCTGCTAAAGCAAAGTTACTGAACACAACCTTCCGCAATTCCTTTACCAAAGAAGAGTAAATATTCCAGAATTCGAATCAATAACAGCTGTCAACAAAAGTAACTTAGGAAAAAGTATCCTTGCAGTAGTGAATCAACTTAAATCACTTAAAGAAAGAGTGCCTACCAATCTAGATTGTACATCGGTTAATTTCCTTTCAGTGTATGCTGGTACAATAGTTCCATACTTAGTAGTCGTACACAACCGCTCGCTCAACGAAAGATCCTTACCCAAAGACTGGGAAGTTCCACAGGTCACACCCATATTCAAGAAAGGCGGTAGGAGTAATTCACTAATTTACAGACCCATATCACTGACGTCGTCATGCAGCAGGATTTCGGAACATATACTGTGTTCCAACATTACGAATTGCCTGGATGAGAATGATCTGTTGACACACAGTCAACACGGATTTAAAAAACATCATTCTTGTGAAACACAACTAGCTGTTTACTCACTCGAAATGTTTAGTTCTATTGGTAAGGGATTTCAAAATGACTCCATATTTCTAGATTTCCATAAGGCTTCTGACACTGTACCTCACAAGCGACTTGCAGTCAAGTTCCGTTGTTATGGAGTGTCGTCTCGGTTATGTGACTGTATTCGTGAGTCCCTGTTAGAGAGGTCACATTTCGTAGAAGCTGACAGAAAGTCATCGAGTAAAATAGAAGCGATTTCCGGAGTTCCCCAAGGTAGTGTTTAATGCTCTCTGCTGTACCTTATCTATACAGACGATTTAGGAGACTATGTGAGCAGCTGTCTTATGCTGTTTGCAGATGATGCTGTCATTGTCAAGTAAAGTCATCAGAAGATCGAAACAAATTGAAAAACGATTTATAAAAGATATCTTTATGGTGCGAAAATAGGCAGTTGATCCTAAATAATGAAAAGTGTGAAGTCATTCATATGTGTGCTGAAAGGAATCCGTTAAATTTCGGTTACACGATAAATCAGTCAAGTCTAAAGGCACTAACTTGAAATAAATACGAGTACCTAGGAATTACAGTTATGAACAACTTAAATTGGAAAGCACACATAGAAAATGTTGTGGATAAGGCGAACTAAAGACAGCGTTTTATTGGCAGAACACTTAAGAGATTCAACAGGTTTACAGAGACTGCCTACACTACGCTTGTCTGACCTCTTTTGGAGCACTGCTGCTCCTTGTGGGATACTTACTAGATAGGATTAACGGACTAAATCGAGGCAGTGCAAAAAAGACGTTTTGTATCATCGAAAGTTAGCGGAGAGCCATGATGCAGGATTTGGGATGGACGTCATTAAAATGAAGACTTTTTCATTGTGACAGAATGTTCTCACGAAATTTAAATCACCAACTTTCTCCTCCGAATGGGAAAATATTTTGTTGACATCAACCTACATAGGGAGAAACGATCATCACAATAGAACACGGGAAATCAGAGCTCGCACGGAAAGATATAGGTGTTCGTTGTTTCGCTCGCTGTTCAAGATTGGAATAATAGAGAATTATTGTGAAGGTAGTTCGGTGAAGCCTCTGCCATGAACTTAAGTGCGATATGAGGAGATTCGATGTAGATGTAGATACAGTTCACTTGTCCACCCCTTTAGCTGAGTGATCAGCGTGACTGACTGCCCTGTGGGAGAGCAAGGCTCGATTCGTGGTAATACCAGGGCTTTTGCTTGGTGGGAGGACTGACGTGGAGTACACTCAGACTGCTGAGACAAAATGAGGAGCTACTTCAAGGAACCAGACAACGACCGTAAGAGCTATGAGCTGGCCACTTACTCATCTATATTGTATCCGATGACTCCATTGGCCGCGGATGACACGGCGGTCGGTCGGACTCAGTTGGTCCGTCTAAGGCTACAACGTGGAACCTAAAGCCACCTTACTCCACTTGACGGAATTAGGGCCGTTAGGCCCTCTCAAAGCAGACTTGTTTTGCAAGTTAACGTTACAATATGTGCAGTACACGACCAACACACAATAAAAATAAAATTATAATAATAATAATGACAGTTATGGAATAAATGGTGTTTCAGAAATGTCAGTCTAATTAACAATGTGTTCAACAATTCACTCACTATTTTTTGGGAGTGACTGTATCTAGCAAATACAAATGGCAAAAATACAAAGGAATAAAATCTTAGGTCGAAGTATGCTGATTGAGAAAAGAGTGAGAATTTAAGCAAGAATAGGTAAGGATGAAGAAACCACGCATTTCTAGGTAGCTTGTGAAATGGAGAAGGTGATGGAGAAGTATGTAGAGGTAAGCACTGATACAGGAAAGGCTTTGGACGTATCAGATCTGCTACTGCAGTTGTAGAATCATGATATATAGTTCAAAGCGAAGAGAGGTATTAGGCATAGTAGTGATGAACAAAATGATGAAGAACACAGCATGTGTGTAAACGGCGTCTTCTGTCAAGTCACATTTTTCGTCGTCAAGACAACGAATGTTACACACATATCTCACGCAAGCATTCACAACTAGCTCGAGTCGTCTGGAGTTTTAAGCATTTGTACCGTGTTTAATGACATGAAAAGACACTGTCTGATCAAAAGTATTTGGACACCCCTACGTAATGCGGAATTCTTACTAGATGTGTCGAGAGGATTCGCCGTTGTAAATGATGGTGGGGGTTACTGTGTTGTCAGCAGAGTAACAGAAGCAGAAGAATGAATCGGTCAGGAGAGTTCAGAGACTTCAAACGTGGACTCGCCATTGGATGTCACCTGAGTAACAGATCCGTCAGGGTGCTTTCAGTCCTTCTAAAGCAGCGCAAGTTAACTGACGGTGATGTGGCTATGAAGTGGAAAAGCGAATGAACGACCACGGCCACATAGAGACAAGGCAGGGTACCGAGCGTTGTGGGCAGTGATTGTAGGAATTCACATGAAATCAGTTATGCCAACAGTCCACCAATAAAAATAGTTGTACATACGTAGTTAAAAAGAATTCGGTACGATGGTATAGCAAGTCCTTATAGCTGGCCGCTGTGGCCGAGCGATTCTACGCGCTTCAGTCCGGAACAGCGCTGCTGCTACGGCCGCAGGTTCGAATCCTGCCTCGCGCATGGCTGTGTGAGATGTCCTTAGGTTACTTAGGTTTAAGTAGTTTTAAGTCTAGGGGACTGAACTGATGACCTCAGATGTTAAGTGGTCAGACCCATTTTTTGAACTCTTCATAAGCCAAACATTTTTATAGCAAATTCTAAGCGACGCTTGAGTTGGTGCAAAGAGTGACTCCGTTGCATAGTGGATGAATGGAAACGGACCATTTGGAGTGACGAATCACGTTATACCCTTTCCCAATCCGATGAAAGTTTTTCGATTTGACTAATGCATGGAGAACGTTACCTGCCACCAAATGTAGTACCAACAGTGAAGTACAGAGGAAGTTCTCGTCGTGGCTAGGGTGTAATCCCTTATTGCGCTTAAGAAGAGGCTAAATGCGGAACGATACGAACACTTTTACAGCATTGTGCAGTGCGCACAGTAGAGGAATAGTTCTAAGACGATGATTGTGTTAGCACGACAACTCACCGTCTTAAAGCAGCATCTGTGAGGCAATTCTGTGTGGATAGTAACATTCCTGAAAGTGACTGGTCTCTCCATAACGCTGGCCTGAACACAATGGAACACTTACGGGATGTGTCACAACGTTTAATTCGTTCCACACCCTACCATCCAATGTCACTATCTTCTTTGATTTCGGCTCTTTAGGAATTATGGGCTGCCATTTCTCCAAAGACATTCAGACACCTCATTAAAAGTGTCGCCAGCAGGGTTCAAGCTTTCATAAAGCTGGGAACACTCCATGTTAATGTGTACTTATAAATTACTGTACACATTTGATGCGATAGAGTAGTAAAGACCTGACAGGACTAAAGATTTGAGCAATTTTTGTTTCATTTCAGGTGGAAATAAGTTTCTGAACTTTTTTGCATTGCATGTAGATAAGAGAAATATTTCCTGTGTGTCGTGATAGATTAGTTTATTCTTCACAATTCAAATAGTCGTCCAAAATATGTCGATAACTTTCCCTGTTTTTAATAAGGTATTTGATACTATGAAGGAGTATATAAGGAACTGCTTCACAAAAATGATCGCCGACCAACTTTCGACGTGATATAAGTATTATCTGCGACTTGAGGCCCACGTTTTGTGCCCACCCACATGCTGAACAAAGTTCGTCGTTTATGTGTGACACGGCAGCAGCTTGACATCCCAGGTGACTGCATGGTAGCTGTTGGTGCTTACAGGTGTCGCATGTGTAGCGAGACTCCACAAGAATAAAACTAGACTTTTTTTATTCCATGCAACATATTTTATGGACCCTGACAGCTCACAGTCCATTCACAGCATACCAAGGTCATAAAAACGTACAGTTTTGTATTACGTATGGTTTATTGTC
This sequence comes from Schistocerca serialis cubense, assembly GCF_023864345.2. Taxonomy (NCBI): domain Eukaryota; kingdom Metazoa; phylum Arthropoda; class Insecta; order Orthoptera; family Acrididae; genus Schistocerca; species Schistocerca serialis. Next base: position 1,253,624,090 of record NC_064638.1, on the reverse strand, counting down.
GTTAATGTATTAACCTGTGGTATATAATCACTTTCAGTGCATTCCAATATCTGTGTCCTTTTATTCTCAGTACGATTCAAATTTCCTTTCTTAAACGTAATTCTTCCCTCTAGGCGGCTACAGTTTCTCTTATCCGCTGTCGTTGGTCCGTACGTTATTGCGGTAGACAGTCCTTTCCTAATTTAAATTCTTTCTAGAGTGTGTGTCACCACACAAAAAAGGATGTTTGTGTCTGCGCCAGTGTGTGTGTGTGTGGGTGTGTGTGTTTGTGCGTGTGTGGGTGTGTGTGTGTATGTGTGTGTGTGTGTGTGGGTGGGTGGGTGGGTGGGTGGGTGGGTAGGTGTGTGGGTGGGTAGGTGGGTGGGTGGGTGGGTGGGTGTGTGTGTGGAGGGAGGGGAGGGGAAGGTAGAGAAAGCAAGAAGGAGACTGAATTCACATTCACGTATGTATGCTGGGGAGAACGCGACGATCAATAGCCACATTTATACACCGCAGACCCCTCATGAATTGCGCCCTTTCAGTCCCTCTTGTAATTCTAACCTAGTGAAAACTTCATACACTTCACAAGAATATTCAGAATTACAGTGATGTATGTAGCATACATTTCCAGCACTGTCCATTTGAAATGCAGTATAGTGTCACCTACAGCTTTTCATTCTCTTTAATATTATGCTTGTACATTTGCATTGGGCAACGAATTGCTATACGATACACCGGCAGGTATACCCTACAAAACTTGGTAATAAAATACTTACAACTGTCCACAAGCAATGGAGTCGTCCATGAACAATGAAATAGGCGCTATGTTATTTCTGTACTCTTGTTGACATTTTATTAGGGTTTCGTAAGCAACATACACTCCTGATGAACTCATAATAACACTTTCTTTTCTTTTCTCATGAGTGAAGCACTTTTAATTTTACGAAGGTTGCTCAGAAAGTAATGCACCACATTTTTTTCCCTTAAACAATTCTTTATTGAACAAAATGAGAATTACACACACGAAACAATGCTGTTTTACCTACACACACTATTTTTCCACGTAATCTCCATCCCATACTATGGCCTTCCTCGAGCGCGAAACAAGGGTGTGTATTGCCTGCCGGTACCAATCCTTGTCCTGGTGGCGCAGTCAGTGCTTATGTAACTACGCTACTGGAAAATGAAAAAGAACACCATTAATTCGTCTATCCAGCAGAGGGTAAGTTTACTGACACACTCTTGAGGACGTATATAGTAAATGATCGCACTCATAGAAGCACACGCATATCAGTACAGCCGATAGGGTTTGCGAAATATCAACGGTAGTATCCTGTTTACTACTCTCCTATTGCAGCAATGCAAGCTGCAGTTCTCCCATGAAGACGACCGTAGGGATGACGAATATAGCCTGGGCGAATGGCCTACTGCGCAGTTTCCATCTTTTGCATCAACTGGGCAATCTCCTGCTGGTCTTGCAGACCGTGAAAATGATTTTTCATCCCGTGCCAAACGCGCTCAATGGGGAATAGATCTGGTGATCGTGTTGAGCAGGGTAGTTGACGCACGCCTTGGAAAACAAGTTTGGAGGCACAGGATACACGTGGACGGGCAAAGTCCTTTAGGAAAAATACATCCCCTCGTTCGTGCACGAAAGGTAGCACGACAAGTTGAAATATATTTTGGATGTATCGTGTGCGGCGACGCGGTTCTTTCCGTCCCTTTAACGACGGACCTGCACCTACCTGTGAACATTGTCTCAGCAGATCATCAGTAGGAAAACCGAGTGAAACCTACTGTACTCCGACGTGAACCAGGCTGCAATTAAAATCACTAATCTACGTTTCGGGAGAAACACGAAATGAAAGGTTGGAAATTAATATATTCTGAAACTTAGGTGAACAAGTATCACTGCCAAGCCCAGGCTAGTCTTAACACAGTCACTCACAATCCCTTTCACTCACGTTAGCAAGTTTATGGTGTTGCATTTCCCGAAAACGTAATAGCTACAAAAATACTAATTGTTTTTGATGGAGAACGCTCGCCAAATATTAAGTCTGTCGGTACCAAATGAAGTCACAGTTTTTAGCCACCGACGTGCTCAATACGCCACGCGGAATATATGTCTTCTTTCGTCACAAAATTCACTTAAAAAATTCCGAAATTTCTGCACACTCATCGGAATAATTATGCTGTCACTTTGCCACACTTTTGATGCATGAAACACTGCTAGATCCGGCAACTTATCATTTCCGTCGGAACTACTACTACTACTACTACTACTGCACACGTCCGATCTCTTTCATGGCTAGGCTTCGACTCGTCTCTAGAACACTCTAAGTCTTCTCTACCAGCAGAGAAAGTCGCGCGAAGAATATTGCTTTACCATTGGTCAGTTTACTCAACAGCCAGTAGCAAAACAACATTCTCCCGCGTCAGTCCGCGCTTTTCATCCATAACCAATGGCAAAATAGTAAACCTTATGACTGCACTTTTTACCGACGTAATTATCTAATATGCTGAAGTTTTGTTTATGCATAAAGTTATTTACTATTGTTATTTATACCTGAATTAACTTTCCCCTTACCATAAACTTACTTTACAAATCTATTCTACAAAAATCCCCTTTGTTCATATCCATACTTCTTCGAAATGTTCCCACACTAAATCCTACTACATAACTCGTTAAATAATTATCTTTATATTGACATTAATCCACACTCACGCATCATTCATACTGCTAAAACACATTTATAACATTTTACATACACAAAAAGACATAATAACACTTTATGAAAATACTAGAACAGTTTATGAAAAACATTCTATTATTTTAGTGCACTCTACTGGGCACAATCGAAGCTAAATCAGCCCCCTATCCAATACTGTCCTCTATCGGCTGATACATAAACTACGTGCGCATCCAGTCTCGCGTCACCATCTGTCACTATCCAGCTCTGAGACACATCTCCCACTTAACCGCTTCCAAGGCAGGATCGTTATACGGCGCTACGCCTCTCGTGCACTGTTCAATGAGGAGAACAGCCGTAGTTATTATGGCTCCCCATACCATGATGCCGGGTGCTGGCCCAGTGTGATCCAGATGTTGGTGCTCACCTGCACGACGCCACGACCATCACTGGCAGCAAGGCATAAAAACGACATGTCTCCATTCGTCCACCCATAAGCGTCTACCACGACAACACTGGAGGAGGGCTGCAAAATGTTTGTGGTTGAGCCGAGGACCCCATAACTACAAACAAAGTCGTAGCCTTGCATCACGGAGACGGTTGCTAGTGGTCCTAGCTGATACCCTCGGAGCAAGACCTTAATTTGCTGTGAAATCGCGGTGCCGTAAGATACGAAACTGCCTTGGCCTGCGACGGCCTTGGCGTGCATCTGTGCGTCTCCGCTGTTCGGACCCGGACTGATGAGCATGTTCACCTACTGCCGAGCACTGGCGACAACATCGACGAGCTGTAGGGGCCTCTCGTCTAACGTGTAGCGCAGTGCGGTGGTTTGGCCACCCACACTGCCGCCGGCCCACTATACGCCCTCGCCTGAACTTCGTCATTTGCACAAACGGTTCATGTCCATACTTTCGCGGCATGCCAACAATGTTGCACACACATGCAGAGCTCCGTATGCCTCTGCAAACTGGCTGCTATTGGTTCTGGACGTGAACAACTAATGCGAAGGTGGCACAATTCTACAGCTGATAACGTCACCTTGTTTTATCGCAGTGTTGCGCGTTTGACCATGGCATGAACTGCCCTCTGATAGTCTCCCGTGCCCATATGGCATACCTTAGTCGCTTTCATCTAAGTGTTCCTTTATTATTTTCAAGTAGAAAATGGTTCAAATGACTCTGGGCACTATGGGACGTAACTTCTGAGGTCACCAGGCCCCTAGAACTTAGAACTACTTAAACCTAACTAACCTGAGGACATCACATACATCCATACCCGAGGCAGGATTCGAACCTGCGACCGTAGCGGTCTCGCGGTTCCAGACTGTAGTGCCTAGAACCGCTTGGCCACTCTGGTCGGCTTTCAAGTTGAGTAATGTATAGTATGCCTGAACATGGTAAGATGTTCTGTTGAGTCGGAAGACGTCATTTACTCTGTCCAAACAGTATCTTTCCCACCACGGTTCACACAAAGCACGTCAAATTAGTATATGGCTGTTATAGCCAATAAAGCCAGACTTGTCAGTCTTCCATACTTTCACTTTCAGTATCGTCCTAGGTTATTTCATCTACACTACCCTCCATAAGTTTGGAAACACCTAGTAATTATAGACAATGGAAAGGAAAATTTTGTTTTTTTCTTGCCATCAGTCTACTGACTGATTTGATGCGGCCCGCCACGAATTCCTTTCCTGTGCTAACCTCTTCATCTCAGAGTAGCACTTGCAACCTACGTCCACAATTATTTGCTTGACGTATTCCAATCTCTGTCTTCCTCTACAGTTTTTGTCCTCTACAGCTCCCTGTAGTACCATGGAAGTCATTCCCTCATGTCTTAGTGGATGTCCTATCATCCTGTCCCTTCTCCTTATCAGTGTTTTCCACATATTCCTTTCCTCTCTGATTCTGCGTAGAGCCTCCTCATTCCTTACCTTATCAGTCCACCCAATTTTCAACATTCCCACACATCTCAAATGCTTCGATTCTCTTCTGTTCCGGTTTTCCCACAGTCCATGTTTCACTACCATACAATGCTGTACTCCAGACGCACATCCTCAGAAATTTCTTCCTCGAATTAAGGCCGGTATTTGTTATTAGTAGCCTTCTCTTGGCCAGAAATGCCTTTTTTGCCATAGCGAGTCTGCTTTTGATGTCCTCCTTGCTCCGTCCGTCATTGGTTATTTTACTACCTAGGTAGCACTATTCCTTAACTTCATTGACTTCGTGTCCATCAATCCTGATGTTAAGTTTCTCGCTGTTCTCATTTCTACTACTTCTCATTACCTTCGTCTTTCTCCGATTTACTCTCAAACCATACTGTGTACTCATTAGACTGTTCATTCCGTTCAGCAGATCAGTTAATTCTTCTTCACTTTCACTCAGAATAGCAATGTCATCAGCGAATCGTATAATTGATATCCTTTCACCTTATATTTTAATTCCACTCCTGAACCTTTCTTTTATTTCCATCATTGCTTCCTCGATGTACAGATTGAAGAGTAGGGGCGAAAGGCCACAGCCTTGTCTTACACCCTTCTCAATACGAGCACTTCGTTCTTGATCGTCCACTCTTATTATTCCCTCTTGGTTGTTGTACATATTGTATATGACAGGTCTCTCCCTATAGCTTACCCCTACTTTTTTCAGAATCTCCAACAGTTTACACCATTTTATATTGTCGAACGCTTTTTCCAGGTTGACAAATCCTATGAAAGTGTCTTGATTTTTCTTTAGCCTTGCTTCCATTATTAGCCGTAGCGTCAGAATTGCGTCTCTCATCCCTTTACTTTTCCAAAAGCCAAACTGATCGTCACCTAGCGCATCCTCAATTTTCTTTTCCATTCTTCTGTATATTATTCTTTTAAGCAGCTTCGATGCATGAGCTGTTAAGCTGATTGTGCGATAATTCTCGCACTTGTCAGCTCTTGCCGTCTTCGGAATTGTGTGGATGATGCTTTTCCGAAAGTCAGATGGTATGTCGCCAGACTCATATATTCTACACACCAACGTGAATAGTCGTTTTGTTGCCACTTCCCCCAATGATTTTAGAAATTCTGATGGAATGTTATCTATCCCTTCTGCCTTATTTGACCGTAAGTCCTCCAAAGTTCTTTTAAATTCCGATTCTAATACTGGATCCCCTATCTCTTCTAAATCGACTCCTGTTTCTTCTTCTATCACATCAGACAAATATTCACCCTCATAGAGGCTTTCAATGTATTCTTTCCACCTATCTGCTCTCTCCTCTGCATTTAACAGTGGAATTCCCGTTGCACTCTTAATGTTACCACCGTTGCTTTTAATGTCACCAAAGGTTGTTTTGACTTTCCTGTATGCTGAGTCTGTCCTTCCGACAATCACATCTTTTTCGATGTCTTCACATTTTTGCTGCAGCCATTTCGTCTTAGCTTCCCCGCACTTCCTATTTATTTCATTCCTCAGCGACTTGTATTTCTGTATTCCTGATTTTCCCGGAACATGTTCGTACTTCCTCCTTTCATCAATTAACTGAAGTATTTCTTCTGTTACCCATGGTTTCTTCGCAGCTACCTTCTTTGTATGTTTTCCTTCCCAACTTCTGTGATGGCTCTTTTTAGAGATATCCATTTCTCTTCAACTGTACTGCCTACTGCGCTATTCCTTATTGCTGTATCTATAGCGTTAGAGAACTTCAAATGTATCTCGTCATTCCTTAGTAGGAAATACAGTATAAAAATGCATTTTGTCGTTTTCCAAATGTTTATTAAGCTCAAATAATGCCCAGGAAGATGCAAAAATTAAATTTTAGATTCCTTCAAATAGCCACCCTTTTCTTTTATCACTGCCTTGCACACTCTCGGCAGGCGCTGCGTCAATTTTGCCAAGCTTTCAGTTGGAATTAACCTCCATTCTTGCTGCAGGACCTCCCACAATTGTGACCCACTTATGATGTCCCGTTATCGGATCCTCCTGTCCAATTAATCCCACAGTAGTTCGATTGGGTTACAATCAGGGGACTGGGGCGGCCGTTCCATGTTTTTCAATATTTTACGAACCTGTAGAGACATCACATAGTTCTGCCACAAGCGAGACTTACGTTTCGGATCGTTGTCTTGCTGCAAGACAAACCCTTTCCCAATCAGACGCAAACCAGATGTCTTAACATGTCGCTATATAATGGCATCATAATCCTTTTGGTTCATTTTTACATCTATTTTCATCAAATCTCCAACTTTAATCCTTCCAGCCGGCCTCAGTGGCCGTGCGGTTCTAGGCGCTGCAGTCTGGAACCGAGGGACCGCTACGGTCGCAGGTTCGAATCCTGGCTCGGGCATGGATGTGTGTGATGTCCTTAGGTTAGTTAGGTTTAATTAGTTCTAAGTTCTAGGCGACTGATGACCTCAGAAGTCAAGTCGCATAGTGCTCAGAGCCAGCCATTAATGCTTCCAAAGAAGCCCCACATTTCCATGCTTTACAGTTGGAATTACGCACTGAGGATTCAAGCGTTCATGGGGTAAACGGCGTACAAACTGACGGCGTTTACTTCCAAGTATTTCGAACTTGAATTCATCAGTGAATCCACCGCAGTCCATTGTTCGTGTGTCATAGCCCACTGAAGCCTTTTCTTCTTGTTAACAGAGCGCAACTGTGGTTTCCTTGTTGCTACAGAACCTCGGAGGTTGTTGTCTGCCAGGCGTCGTCTTACTGTTGACCCACTAACCGGTGTATCCCTCGTTGCGTTTAGTTCAGCAGCCAATTCACGGACAGTTTTTAATCTGTTACGTTTACTAATAATTGCTAAATAATTTTCCTGGCGTTCTGATATTTTCTGGGTGCTCCTGAGCAATGACGATCTCCATTGGAGCCTGTTTCTCGATGCCGGTGTATGGCTTTGACAACTCGGCTGATGGAATTCATCGGTTTCTTTGCTATTTGCCGGACACTATTACCTTCTTGGTGCAAAGTGATTATCATTACCAGTGATTCATAAGGAATCTGGCACTTTGGGGCCATTTTCAATTACTTTCGCTGCGTGTTATACCTTTATGCAAACGCAACTACAAGTGAAGAGAAATGTAAACAACATACCTCTACATAGTCATGCGGTCTACTCGCGCCACCTGGCGTGTTTAGTAGAACTGCTTGGACAGGTAACGTCGGTTTACATGAAACGGAGGAATGCTAGTATGTTCCAGTATGTGTATAATAATTAAGTATACAATACTGTACGTGTCATTATTAACCGTTATTTGAGCTTGGTATTCCGTATTCTAACCAATAACTCACATAGAGAACTTCCATCTTGCTCTGTTGTAATATGCAGCATGGTGTTTCCAAACTTATGGAGGGCGGTGTATCTTCTTGATTAGCTCTTATGCGCACAATCGCCTCCCTCCGAAAGTGTTCATCGCACGTCAGTTCCTGACCGACTGTGTCAGGTTGACGCGTACCCAGCTAGCGCGTTCACACCTTTTCTTTCCGCGCCTTCACGTCTTCTATCTACAGAGGTGCTCGCATGTGCTTTTCTTACTTACATTTACATTTGGTTTCGTATCGAATGTTCCTCTTTACTGATAAGTGGTCTCACTTTTCGTAATACGAGGCGTGTTTTTTAAGTAAGTACCGTTTGAAATCAATAAAAGACGTGCTAAAATATCTCAATAATTTTATTTTTACGTGAAAGCCTGTACCTTAATCTACTTTTCTACATAATCTCCGTCAATATTGACGCACTTGTCATGACGTTGTACCAGTTTTTTAATACCCTCCTCATAAGAAGTCTGCCGACAGACTCGTTAACCACTGCATCACCACTGTTTTGACTTCGTCATCGTCTTGAAGACACTGACCGCCCACGTGTTTCTTCAAGTGCAGGAACAGATCGTAGTCACTGGGCGCAAGATTGGGGCTGTACGGAGGATGGTCTACAGTTTCCCATCGAAAAGATGTGATGAGGTCTTTGGTCTGATTCGCCACATGCGGGCGGCCATTGTCTTGCAGCAAAACGATGCCCTTGCTCAACTTCCATGGACTGTTGCTTTCATTCTGGTGTGACGTAGGCCATCCATGTTTCATCGCCCGTAACAATTTGGCTTAAGAAATCATCACCATTGTTCTGGTACCGCTCAAGGAAAGTCAATGCACTGTCTAAACGTTTGGTTTTGTGAACATCTGTGAACATTTTCGGTACCCAAGATGCGCACAATTTTCGGTAATTCAAGTGCTCGGTCACAATGTCATACAATACACTACGAAAAACATTAGGAAAGTCATCCCGCAAGGAGTAAATCGTAAAGGCTCTGATTTCTCTCACCTTATTGTCTACTTCCTGCATAAAACTTTCATTAACGACCGCAGGACACCCACTCCGTTGTTCATCATGCACATTTGTGCGGCCATCTTTAAATGCTCTCATCCACTGTCTTACCATTCCATCACTCATTATGTTTTCTCCGTAAACAGCACTCATCTCACGATGAATATCGATCGCTTTTATGGCCTTCGGCAATAAGAAATCTTGTAACAGCATCTTAAACACTCAAATGGTTCAAATGGCTCTGAGCACTATGGGACTTAACAGCTATGGTCATCAGTCCCCTAGAACTTAGAACTACTTAAACCTAACTAACCTAAGGACAGCACACAACACCCAGCTATCACGAGGCAGAGAAAATCCCTGACCCCGCCGGGAATCGAACCCGGGAACCCGGGCGTGGGAAGCAAGAACGCTACCGCACGACCACGAGATGCGGGCTTAAACACTCAGTACACAACGTAAACAAGGAAGAATCAGAGTGTAATAGCGTCATTGCGCAGATTAAGGTACATGCTTTCATGTACAAATAAAAATATTGAGATATCTTAGCACGTCTTTTTTAAATTTCAAAACGGTACTTACTTGAAAAACATACCTCTTACAAGGATTTTAAAATACGTTAATATGAGTATTGTCTGTTTTTATTTTAGGCTTTCTTGTTTCCGCACTCATAGTCGTACGAGTAATAAAAGCATATAAGGTCTTTTGTGACTGAAATAAGTCTTATTTATACCGTATGCTTTGTGCTTTACTTCAAAGCCTCTGCAGTGGACCTACAATGGTCACTGTATCTTCTTGTGCCTTTGTCCTGCGTCTACGTTCTTCTCACTGCGAGCTAATGTGTCTGCCCGCGGATCTTTTTAAGATGCCGCACACCGAACTCTACCGAGACCTTGAATGACTTACAGTGACATAATTAGGAACTATGTATAATGTTATTAACACTCAACGATCATGCAGAGCTATTTCTGAGGCAGTGTGGAAGAAATACAAACAGTGATGCAAAATATGTGCATAATTTTACTACGCTGTACGTATTGTAAATAACGTTTTGAAATCATTAGTCATTTATTACTGTAAAACTCTGGATTCTCGAGGTTTGCTCGATCACCTCGTAAGCCGAGCAAGCGACATTCGAGTAAAATGTCTCCCCTGTACGGGAATATACATAATGGATATACGAGTGGAGGTTGTAGACACATCGTTGACGACATGTGGAAGCTTGGGTCTGGTAGGGAGGCGTGCTTCAATATCCCAATGATGAGACGACCCGTCCGGCACAAATTTTCACTGTCGTCATTCCATTATACGGTCGATGGTTGCCTATATTTTCAACTGCATTCTTAGTTGAAATAACGTTTCGTTGCTTATGTTTGCTCGGTCTTTTATAATGCTTCTCTTTTCTGTTGTAGCCTTTTGAATTTGGAAGTTTTCTAGTAGTGCTGAGAGATGTTTATTTCTGCTGCATTTGATTGCTTTCACATTGGTTTCTATTGTGGTTATGGGTTTGTTTTCTTGTGCAAGGTGATCTGCAAACGAACGGCTGGTGCCGCACTTCCGTGCTCTTTTATGTTCTTTATATCTTGTGTCAAGGGTTCTGCTGGTCTGTTCTAAATATAGAGAGTCACAGCTTTTACACTGCAGTTGTTCTGTCTTTGTTCGTGGTTCCTCTACCAAGCATAGGGTGTCATCATGGATCCTCACCAGTATACGACCTGCCCGATTTCCAGTTATTCACTTTCGGCACGTATAACAGCGGTGATGAGTCGTGGCATGGAAGCAATGAGCCCTCAGGCTTTGTTACGTCACTGAAGGGAGTTGGAACCCCACCTGCACCCACAAGTCACCTAATTCTCGTAAATTACTGTTAGCGGGGTGATAAGCTCTGACGCCACGATCAATCACATACCAGACGTGCTCAATCGGATTCAGATCTGGCGGTTTGGCGGGGATAGCACTTCTATTGGAACCAGCCTTTGTGTTCCTCTGACCACTCCATCACACCCCCGGCCTCGTGACACGGAGTATTATCCTGTTGAAAAATGCCATTGCCGTCAGGAAACATAATCCTCAGAAGGGGAGTACCTGGTCTGCATCCAGAGTACGATGCTCCTTGGCTGTCATGGTGTCTTATACGAAACGCACTGGACCCACGGACGCCCACGTGAATGTTCCCCAGAGCATAATGGAGCCACCGTCAGCTTGCTTCCGTCCTGTGCAAGGAGCTGTTCCCGTGGAAGGCGAGGAATTCGCTTCCTCCCATCGCCATGGTGAAGAAAGTATCGGAGTCCTACAGACTATGTGGTGCCGATGTCGTGGTGTTAACATTGGCACATGAAAGGGTCGTCTACTGCGGAGGCCCATTGTTGCGAGTGTTCGGTGCACTATACCTTCAGACACACTTGCACTCTGCCTAATATAAAAGTCTGATGTAAGTTCCGCCACAGCCCTATTTTACCAGTCTGCCCAAACTACGACGTCCGACATCTGTAATGAGCGGTGGCCACCCAGCTTCACGACGTCTGGACTTGTTTTCACCTTGGCTTTGCCATATGTTGAAGACACTCACCACGCTACTCAAAATGGCTCAAATGGCTCTGAGCACTATGGGACTTAACATCTGAGGTCGTCAGTCCCCTAGAGTTAGAACTACTTAAACCTAACTAACCTAAGGACATCACATACATCCATGCTCGAGGCAGGATTCGAACCTGCGACCGTAGCAGCAGCACGGTTCCGGACTGGAGCGCCTAGAACCGAGCGGCCACAGCGGCCGGCACCACAGTTCTCCTCGAACAGCCGACAAGTTGTGCAGTTTCCGAAATGCTCATGCCGAGCAACAGAGCCGTCATAATCTGCTCTCGGTCAAATTGAGACAGATTGCATGCTTTCCCGATTCTAAGCTTGGACAGCACGCTCACTTATACCGCATGCACCATGCGTGCGTCTGACTAGCAGTTATACCTCGTCAGGCGACGCTCCTGTGGCAATGACGGCTGTAAGTCGGTGCTCATATAGTTCTGCCTGATCAGTGTATAATCAATGAAGTGCAATTTTCTACGAATATAGAATCTACGTGTAGAAGAACATTAGGAATGAAGAAGGTTGCAAACAATAGTAATTATTGCAATTTAATACTCTTTAATAGTAGTAATGTGAAACATGATAAGTGTCCACATCTTGACAAAGATATTAGTAAGAAAAACCAAATTGTTTCGGTGATCACTAAAGATGGTTTGAAATAAAGCGAAACACATGTCGTCTAAATAACACTTTTGCTACAACCGATTGACGGGATACAGGCTGTGTTATAACCACATAAAAATTATCTGCTCTTAAACGACACACAGAGTTACAAGTCAAGTAAAGTTCGGCAATAGCTGTCCACATTCAGCAAATCCTTGAAAGTTACAATGTTTAATCTTGACTTGAAAAAGGCAAATCGCTTTTCGTCTGACCACTGTCTCAGTACTGACAAATGAATTTTATAGACAGCGGGAAATCATTGTGCCGAGGCGGCTTCCGTAAGGACCCGCGCGTGATCCTACTGGCGCCAGTTGTGCGCGCGTTCCATCGACTCTGGTCCTCGACGTATCATCTTTGCTGTGTTCTGCGTTCCCTTTGAGGGCTGCGTGGTGGTGAGCGGTGTGTCTATCATGGAGCTGGACGGGTGTGCCAGAGTACTCAGCGTCCTGGGCGATTGCAGTGAGTAAACACCGTTGGCCGTTGCGATATGGGGGCCAGCGTTTTCTTGCAGCGCTGACCTTTGCTACCGGTGAGTTTACTGGGCAAGGAGAGCCTCTCGTCATGAACAGCTTGGCTACTACGTGCATCAGTCAGTTGTGTTGAACAATTTGTCAGCAAACACGAGCAGCAGGGCGATATCATAAGGTGCCTACATGGGGTCCCAAATTATTGGCCTCTCTGGCCTTTGTTTGAAACTATCTATGGAGACTGTTCAGAAAGAACTGTACTTAAAGATTGTTAATTCCGACCGGAGTAATCTGGCCAGGAATCCAGTTTCTTCATGTCTTTCGGTGACCCCTCTGGGGTTGTGTGTCTCAATCTGGATTTTTGTATGCTATTTTAATCTTGTACTTGAAAGCGTGGTTTGTAATTATTGAGTATTTGATACTAATGAGTGTAATTTATGTTTGTCGTAGACCTCATGGCCCTTCCTTGGGCTGGAACCGCGCGACCGCTACGGTCGCAGGTTCGAATCCTGCCTCGGGCATGGATGTGTGTGTTGTCCTTGGGTTAGTTAGGTTTAAGTAGTTCTACGTTCTAGGGGACTTATGACCTCAGCAGTTGAGTCCCATAGTGCTCGGAGCCATTTGAACCAACCCTTCCTTGGGCGAGTCATTGAATTTGGCGTCCGACCCCGGTAGCTGAGTGGTCAGCGTGACGGAATGTCAATCCTAAGGTCCCGGGTTCGATTCCCGGCTGGGTCGGAGATTTTCTCCGCTCAGGGACTGGGTGTTGTGTTGTCCTAATCATCAACATTTCATCCCCATCGACGTGCAGGTCGCCCAAGTGGCGTCAAATCGAAAGACCTGCACCAGGCGAACGGTCTACCGGACGGGAGGCCTTAGCCACATGACATTTCATTTCATTTCATTGAATTTGGCCTGTAACTAAAGTTGTGAGCGCTCAGCCTAAAGATATGCACGTGTGGGTCATGTGTATGTGCGTGCTTGTATTTGCATACTTTCGTACTCCGCGTTGATGAGGCCTTCGGGCTACAGTTGTACAGTTTAAATGGCCTTCTCCCATTTGGTGGATACCCCAATTACAGTGTCTATAAGACCCTAAGAGGCCCCAGTAAAGGTGTAACTTGATTTTTAAAATCCTGTCGGCATCACTGTATTATGTAATTATTCTTCAGATGACGTTGTACACTGCTTCTTGTTATAGCTGGGAAGGTTAACTTACAAAGTTATGAGCGAGCCGCTCCCATACCTAAGATAAGTTACGAGAAATTATGGCTCATACGGAGACATATACACTCCTGGAAATGGAAAAAAGAACACATTGACACCGGTGTGTCAGACCCACCATACTTGCTCCGGACACTGCGAGATGGTTGTACAAGCAATGATCACACGCACGGCACAGCGGACACACCAGGAACCGCGGTGTTGGCCGTCGAATGGCGCTAGCTGCGCAGCATTTGTGCACCGCCGCCGTCAGTGTCAGCCAGTTTGCCGTGGCATACGGAGCTCCATCGCAGTCTTTAACACTGGTAGCATGCCGCGACAGCGTGGACGTGAACCGTATGTGCAGTTGACGGACTTTGAGCGAGGGCGTATAGTGGGCATGCGGGAGGCCGGGTGGACGTACCGCCGAATTGCTCAACATGTGGGGCGATGTTGTCGCCAGTGGTCGGCGGAAGGTGCACGTGCCCGTCGACCTGGGACCGGACCGCAGCGACGCACGGATGCACGCCAAGACCGTAGGATCCTACGCAGTGCCGTAGGGGACCGCACCGCCACTTCCCAGCAAATTAGGGACACTGTTGCTCCTGGGGTATCGGCGAGGACCATTCGCAACCGTCTCCATGAAGCTGGGCTACGGTCCCGCACACCGTTAGGCCGTCTTCCGCTCACGCCCCAACGTCGTGCAGCCCGCCTCCAGTGGTGTCGCGACAGGCGTGAATGGAGGGACGAATGGAGACGTGTCGTCTTCAGCGATGAGATTCGCTTCTGCCTTGGTGCCAATGATGGTCGTATGCGTGTTTGGCGCCGTGCAGGTGAGCGCCACAATCAGGACTGCATACGACCGAGGCACACAGGGCCAACACCCGGCATCATGGTGTCGGGAGCGATCTCCTACACTGGCCGTACACCACTGGTGATCGTCGAGGGGACACTGAATAGTGCACGGTACATCCAAACCGTCATCGAACCCTTCGTTCTACCATTCCTAGACCGGCAAGGGAACTTGCTGTTCCAACAGGACAATGCACGTCCGCATGTATCCCGTGCCACCCAACGTGCTCTAGAAGGTGTAAGTCAACTACCCTGGCCAGCAAGATCTCCGGATCTGTCCCCCATTGAGCATGTTTGGGACTGGATGAAGCGTCGTCTCACGCGGTCTGCACGTCCAGCACGAACGCTGGTCCAACTGAGGCGCCAGGTGGAAATGGCATGGCAAGCCGTTCCACAGGACTACATCCAGCATCTCTACGATCGTCTCCATGGGAGAATAGCTGCCTGCATTGCTGCGAAAGGTTGATATACACTGTACTAGTGCCGACATTGTGCATGCTCTGTTGCCTATGTGCCTGTGGTTCTGTCAGTGTGATCATGTGATGTATCTGACCCCAGGAATGTGTCAATAAAGTTTCCCCTTCCTGGGACAATCAATTCACGGTGTTCTTATTTCAATTTCCAGGAGTGTAGATCGTTGTTTTTCCCTCGCTCTGTTTGCCAGTGGAACAGGAAAGGAAATGACCTGTAGTTGTACAGGGTACCCTCCGCCACGCACCGTAAGATGGTTAGCGTAGTGTGCATATAGATGTCGCTGAAAATGTAGAAGCCTTCCTGGGCTTACGTTTCAGCAAGATAATGACCGCCCTCAAGCAGCGAGACTATCTACTGCTTGTCTTCGAGTTTGTCAAACCCTACCTTGGCCAGCGCGGTCATCAGATTTCTCCTCAAATGAGAACTTTTCAAGTGTTATGGGCATGGCATTCAAACAATCTCGGAATTTTGACGATCTACCGCGCCAATTGGACAGAATTTGGCACGACATCCTTCAGGAGGACGCCCGGTAGCTCTATCAATCAATGTCAAGACAAATTATTGCCTGCTAAAGGCCACAGATGGAACAACGCACTACTGACTTACTGACTTGCTCAGGTTGAAAAGCTCTTTCTCTTCAATAAAGCATCCTATTTTCCTGAAATGATACATCACATGCACCGATTTCCGTCCCACTCGGATAATGCCCCCGTTGTCGTAGATTTTTTTTTTTTTCATAGACTCTTTGTATGGTTTCTGGAAAACTCTTGTTTCATGTTCACCGCTAAGACGCCGGAATCCCCACGCAGCTTTGCGTTCCGGTGAATGCAGTACCCAAAAAACACGTGTCTGTCGTGCAGGCGCAGAAGTGTAAGAGGCATGGCGTCCACGGCTGTAGGTTGTTTGTAAAAAGTAACACAAAACTTCACACTGCGAGTTTAGTCGTTGTATAACTGATGGACTGGTCGACATGTAATTGCGCCAGGGACTGCAGTTATTGTTAATATTTTTCAAATACTGTTAGGCAGTTATTTCTGTGAGACGCAGCACCTGTAATATTATACGAAGAATATATACTGTGTTTTTAATGCAGTGAAAAATGGTTTAGACAGCGAACTGAAATGAAAGTGTTTTCTTTATATTTTCAGTATTTTCGTGCAGTGTGCTTTTCTTTCAAATTGCTGCGTGAAGCTGAGACAAATATTTACTTTTTGTTTTGACATTTGGTGTTCTTTTGTTTCGTTAGCGGCTCCCGTACCGGCGGAACATTACTGAGCGCAATCAGATGCGAATTCCAGAACCTCAGTTATAATTTTTATACTGGTAAATTAATTTTCCCAGATTATTCTTTACTTAGAGACCTTATGGCAGTGCTTCGCCGAGTCAATTTATACGAATCTCAGCGCAAGGTTTTTAGGCATTTTAAATACGGGTAGATAAAGGCTCATTTTTAACAATGGGGATCGCCACAATTTTGTGTCATTATTATTGCCAGAACCAATAGGATTAAAAAGGTTGTAAGACTGGAATGCAGTCTCCACCCACCCCACCCTCCCCACTGTGCAATCTATACATCAAAGGTTCAAATGGTTCAAATGGTTCTGAGCACTATGGGACTTAACATCTGTGGTCATCAGTCCCCTAGAACTTAGAACTACTTAAACCTAACTAACCTAAGGACATCACACACATCCATGCCCGAGGCAGGATTCGAACCTGCGACCGTAGCAGTCGCGCGGTTCCGGACTGAGCGCCTTAACCGCGAGACCACCGCGGCCGGCTATACATCAAAAAAGCAATGGCAGAAATTAAAGAAAGGTTCAAAAGTGGGTTAACATTGAGTGTTAAATGACATTACGACACGGCTCTCCTCAGCAAAAATGAAGAAGAACTATAGGATTTGTTGAAACAGCTGAACAGCCTAATCAGTAATGAATGTGGGTTGATAGTAAACAGGAAAAAGACAACAGCAATGAGAAGTAGCAGAAATGGGAAACTTAACATCAGAATTGGTGGTCAAGAAGTAGGCAAATGCAAGGAATTCTGCTCTCTTGGTAGCAAAATATCCCATTACTGACGAAGCAAGGACACAAAAAGCTGACTGACACAGGCAGATAGGGAAATCTTGGCCAATAGAAGTCTATGGTATCAAACATAGGCCTTAATTTGAAAAATAAATTTCTGAGAACGTACGTTCCTAGCACAGCGCTGTGTAGTAGTGAAGCGTGGACTTTTGGAAAAGCGGAAAAAAAGAAAATCGAAGCGTTTGAGATGTGTTACTGCAGAAAAATATTAAAAATTAGGTTAACTGATAGGCTAAGAAATGAAGTAAGCCGACGAAGCAAAGAACATGTGTAAAATACCGACAAGAAGAAGAACTGATAGGTTAAGCATGTTCTCCGCAGAATCGACGATGCAAAGAACATACGAAAAACACTGACAAGAAGAAGATACAGAATGGTAAGACATGTGTTAAGGCATTAGGGGAAACCTTGTTATTAGAGAGGACCGCACAGGGTAAAAACTGTAGGTAAGACAGAGACGGGAATACATACAACAAATACTTGAGGACGTTTGTTGCAAGTGCTACTCTGAAATGAAGACGTTGGCACCGGAGAAGAATTCGCGGCGGGCGTTATCAAACCAGGCAGAAGACTGATGACTCGAAAACTATATCCAGTTTAAAAACATTTCCATTACACAAGTGTCCGCCCCCGGTAGCTGAATGCTCAGCGTGACGGATTGTCAATGCTCTGGGCCCGATTTCGATTCCGGGCTGGGTCGGGGAATTTTCTCCGCCCAGGGACTGGGTGTTGAGCTGTCCTCATCATCATTCTGTCATCGTCTACTGCAGGTAGCCGAAGTGGCGTCAGATTGAAAGACCGGCATCCGGCGAACGGCCTGCCCGACGGGGGGCCCTAGCCTTATGAGTAATTACAGATACTGCACAAGTAGAACGTGATTAATTCCTTATGTAAAATTACTAAAGTAGCAGTAAAAGTTAGTAAAAACCCTGGTATCAGTTGTAGGCCATTTACAACGCTCCGAAAGGAACAGTATTCTTTTTCAACAGGTTAACTTCCAGGGGGGTAGCATGTTAAACGGAGCGACTTGGTGCAGGAGAGACACAACAGGACCTTTAAATTTCCAGTGTCTATACTTCTACAAATAAACTTCTACTAAACAAGAAGGTTTCAGGATTTACACTCATAGCAGTAGAAGTTCAAAAACATAGCAAAATAATTTTTTTTACGTTTGAAATTTCATCTTTTTTTCACTTACTATTGGCTAGGTGGGTAGATCACGTAACTAATGAGGAAGTATTGAATAGAATGGGGGAGAAGAGGAGCTTGTGGCACAACTTGACTAGAAGAAGGGATCGGTTGGTAGGACATGTTCTGAGACATCGAAGGATCACCAATTTAGTATTGGAGGGCAGCGTGGAGGGTAAAAATCGTAGAGGGAGACCAACAGATGAATACACTAAGCAGATTCAGAAGGATGTAGGCTGCAGTAGGTACTGGGAGATGAAGCAGCTTGCACAGGATAGAGTAGCATGGAGAACTGCATCAAACCAGTCTCACGACTGAAGACCACAACAACACTATTGGCTGTATTAGTTGTTGTAGGTACATTTCTCATCATAAGTAAGAGAGGTTCTTCGATGAATTTTCCACACCACACAAACCATACTTACAGGTGTATGAAATTTTAGAGTTCATTTAATTTATGAAAAAATGAATGAGCTCTTACATTTTAAACTTCATGTTTATAAAAAAAACTCAAATTTTACAGTTAATTATTTCAATTTTAACGACAGTTTTTAATAGATTTGAAAAATTCTATAGTATCATACACCTGTAAGTATGGTTTGTCTGCTGTGCAAAATTCATTGTTGACTCTCTCTTACTTACGAATAAAAGTGTACCTATATCATCAAATGCAGCCAATAGTAAGTAAAAAAAATGATGAAATTTCACATGTAAAATTTTGTTATGTTTCTGCACTTCCGCTGCTATGAGTGTGAATCCTGAATCCTTCCTAGACATTCTGACATAGTTTTATGAATTTATTTGTAAAAGTATAGACAGTGGAAATTAAACCCGCTGGGTTGCCGAGCGCTCTAACGCGCTGCTTCCTGGACTCGGGTAGGCGCGCCGGCCCCGGATCGAATCCGCCCAGAGAATTAACGACGAGGATCAGTGTGCCGGCCAGCCTGGATGTGGTTTTTAGGCGGTTTTCCACATCGCGCTAGGTGAATACCGGGCTGATCCCCACGTTCCGCCTCAGTTACACGCGTCGCAGACATTTGAAACACGTCCGCACTATTTCACGGTTTACACTAGACGCAGACAGTTGGGGTACACTGATTCCGTCCTGGGGGGTATGGGGTGGCGGCAGGAAGGGCATCCGGTCATCCTAACACTAACACTGCCAAATCCGTTGTAACTGCACCGACCCTGTGATCGCTGCGGGACTATAGCGCAAGCGAAAGAAGGAAAAGAGGAAGACAATGGAAATTAAAACGTCCTGTGGTGGCTCTCCTGTTCCAAGTCGGCCCGTTTGACATCCTACCCCTCTTAAGCAAACAGTTGTTTTCTAATGCAGAGAAAAATTAGTGCCTGAAAGTGTTATGTGTGCAACATGCTGTCACGAGTGCGAAAAAAAGTTATGAACCGAAGAGATTTCGAAGAAACTGTTCGCCACAAGAGGACGTTCCCCTTGGACAAGACGGAGCGCGGAAGGCGAGCTACCAGTAGCCGGTGGCCTGGGACGGCTAATTGCGGCGCGCTTTTATGAGGACATGAATCTCCGGCTGTCGGCCGCCATATTACCTCCGGCGACGTTTACGGCGAGGTCCCGGCTTTATAGCGTCCCTGCAGACACGGGGGCACCGCGCTCCGATATCTCGCGGGCCCGCAATTATGGCGCATTATTCCAGCCGGAGGAAGCGCTCGTGCGGCTTAACCGAGATAATTGAGCGGCGTAATGTTCCGCGCAAAATCTTTCAGTTCTACCCAATCTCCTGAATATCAGTTTCAGTAGTAACTGCACAACTGATACGCTTTAATTCGGAGTTTAACACAACCCAGCAAGAGATGCGAACTGCCATCTTAGTTACGCGAGAATGGAAAAAGACTAACTCAAAGGTGCATTTAGAAGAGATATATTTTACGGCAATGTGTGACTGCAATAGTGTTGCCGTCAGAACTGCTGCAGTGTGACTCCAATACACGGCTGTATTGTGGAATGGCCGGGCAATACTGCTGAATGGTAGATAGCAGATGAAGTATGACCGCCATATTGTCATTATTTTCAACCAAGGGTGGTTAATAATTCGTAAGACTGGGAAACACTTCCCTACTTTCATTAGCATTAGAATATCCAAAATGCTTACTAAAATTTTGTACTTGTTCAGATCGACAGCTTCCTGAAGCTTAATAAACGTAAATATTGTCCGTAGTAGACTGTAATGCGTTGTTTATTTAATCGTGTGATTGCTCATTTCGACTAAGTGTCATTATCAGGCACATTTGTAACACCTGTATTTCATGTCATTTTCAAATCACTCTTAACTACAAGCAAAAACGTATTCCTTCACTTTACTAAAGGACCTACAGTGACACCTTTTAAGATCGTATTCTGAGCTTACTCTACAGATGTTACAAATGTGCTTGACAAAGACGCTTAGTCGAAATTAGCTGATCGCACGATTAAATAAACATCGCATTAAAGCCTACTACGGACCATGTTTACGTTTATTAATGCTTATTCATAAACTTTGGCTTATAACAGTACCCTGCTTCTTGTTCAAAACTGACACCTGATGTTTTCAGTACGGAAGGCAAGTGTTCAAATAGCAGATATCAATTAATACTCACCTTTACTTGAAGATAGGCTTCGTTGTCTAGCAGGTCACGGCTCTTTGCATGTATGAATGACACAGTGGCTGTTCAGTTTCTTATTTGTGTATTCCTTATTCTTTTAGCCAAATACCTTCATATAATTTCTCGAAATCGTTTCCATTTCAACGCAGAGGTCGAAATATAGCAGGATAAAAATTCTGATGAGATTATACAATTTTTAACACAGAATGCTGCTGAGATAACTTCATTGTACAAAGAGCTTAGTAGATCTGCGAAGGAGTGTTCACTAAGTAATAAACAAGATTAACTGACGCTGGCGTGCTTATTATTTGTATTCGTAAGTAAAGTTTTGGAGCCAGAATTTCCTCTAACATTTCAGTTTTTTATTCACAGTAGTTTTGTAACTGTAACATATTCTCAAACAAAAGTGTACAGTTCCTTGTACAAAAAAAGTAAGAGACCAAAACAGTGACAATAAGTGAAACGTTACAGTGCCGTACCGGGAATCGAACCTGGGATCTTCATACCAGTGATAGTAAGTATTTTAAATAACTGCATTTTTGATTAGTACCTTGTCGAGAACCTGAATTTTGGAGGCCAATTACTTCGAAGAAATGCATTCTTTGATTAAATAGAAGGTTCACTTACAAGAGAGATGATAAGAACGTTCTAAATTGATAGGTGACAATTAAGTCTTATAACATTGTATTTTGTCTAACTCTTATGTAACAAGTTTAATTTACTTTTTAATTTTGATTCTTATCATTAATTTTTGATTAAACAAACTACATGGTTGTAGCCAGCAAATAACAGCAAAGTATTATACAGTAAATTTCAATGTATAAATGTTTCAATTCAGCATTTTCGTATAAATGTTTAAATTCAGTGTTTTCAAAATTTTTGTGTATCACGTTGCAATCAATAGTTTAATACTATGTTTGAGCAAAAACTGGTTACTAATATCATGAAAGCTCGGTTACAAGATAAATCGCAGAAATTTAAATTCTGTCAATTCAAATAAATACCTTGGAATCAAAATTACAAACAGTCAAATAGATAATGTTGTGGGGAACGCAAACCAAGGCCGCGTTTTATTGGCAGAAGACTTAGAAGATGCACCAGATGTACTAAAAAGACTGCCTGCACAACGCTTGTCCTTCTCTGCTAGAGTACTGCTGTACAGTATGGCATCCTTACATCGAAAAAGTCTAAAGAAGGGCAGTTGTTTTCCATTATAGCAAAATAAGAGGACGATACGAAGGTCATGACCTCTCACAAATACAGGATGCTTTTCGATCGGTACCTCTGGGATTTGCAGTGGTAGGACAGAGGCTAGCACGAGTCTAGTGGTTGTAGGAATCTGGAACATTCTATAATAATTAGCACTGCAATACTTTAGTGAAAAACTTTTACTTAAACTTTGTCCTACTACTTCACTCCAGGAACATAACTAATATCAACTATCTTTCTTGAATACAAATGACTCATTAATAAACGTTAACTGGATTATACAACAAGCAAGATAACACAATTCTGGTATTAGGTGCGTAATACATGCTCGAACTAGAGTCTGCGAACCTAGCGAGCTGAAGGCTATCCTAATCCGACTTCACTCACGACCTGTATCTGACTCGGCCGGTGCGATCTTCCAGTCTCTGTCCGTACCATACGGCAGCGCTGCAAGCGCCAGCGAGTCCAGAGAGGTTACAAGTGCTGGACCGCTATCGATTATCGCAACCTCTAGCGTGGTGTCTAACGTTGACACCACAGAGGAGATTGTCACGGATATGATAAGCGAGATGGGGTAGCAGTCATTAAAACAAAACTTCTTTCGTTGCGGCGATAACTTTTCAGGAAGCTTCAATCACGAACTTTTTCCTCTGAGTGTGAAAATATTTCATTGACGCCAGCTTATATAGGAAGAAATGATCATAATAATAAAATAAGAGAAATCAGAGCTCGTACATAAAGGTTGAAATGTTCAAATTTCCCACGCACTGTTGAAGAGTGGAACAGTAAAGATAGACTGAAGATGGTTCGATAAACTGTTTGCTAGGCACTTAAGTGTCAGTTACAGAGTACTCACTTAGATGTACATATATGTTAAAATTTCGATTACGTTTATTTGTCCCAGAGGAAGTAATAAGATGACGAACCTTGAGATATACTACAAGGTGTATAACTTTGCTTCCGCCGTTTGCCGATAGGTGGCGGTGGAAAGAAACAGATCGCAGACGCCAGGCAGTTAGCTTGGACGTCAGTCAACATAACCTCATTGAAACATTAGTCGATTTGTGTCTGCATCATAAAGCTGTTCTTGATTGAAAATGTCAGTTTACGAGCCTAATTCTCGTCATTTGCGGGAGGTGTTACTGTTTTGTTTCAGTATGAAGAAAACAGGGGTTGAGTCTCATCGAATGCTCTCAAGTACGTATGGTAAGGACGCTATTAGTGAAAGAACGTCTCGTGAGTGGTTTCAACGCTTCAAAAACGGTGATTTTAACGTCGTAGACCGGCATAGTGGTGAGAGAGAATGTTTTAGAAGATGCAGAATTGGAGACATTGCTGAGTGAAGACTCGCGTCAGACTCAAGAAGAATTGGCACGATTAGTGAGAGTGACACAGCAAGCCATTTCAAAACGCCTCAAGGCAGTGGACATGATTGAGAAAGAAGGTATTTGGGTCCCGTGTGAGCTGAAACCAAGAGACATTGAACGGCGTTTGTGTGTTTGTGAACAGTGGCTTCAAGGCAAAAATGGAAGGGATTTCTGCATCGCATTTGACCGGGGACGAAGAATGGGTTCATTACGATAATCCTAAACGCAAAAAGTGATGAGGATATTTCGGCCATGCTTCCACGTCGACAGCCAAACCGAAAATTCACGGCTCCAAGATCATGCTCTGCATTTGGTGGGACCAGTTCGGTGTCGTGTACTATGAGGTGTTAAAACCATGTAAAACAATTACAGGTGCTCGTTATCGAACGTAATTAATGCTTTTAAAGATAGCATTAAAAGACAAACGGCCGCAGTACAGCGAGAGGCACGATAAAGCGATTATGTAACACGACAACGCTCGACCCCACGTTGCAAAAGAGGTCAAAACGTACTTGTAAACATTAAAACCCACCCGCCGTATTCTCCAGACATTCCTTCATCTGACTATCACCTGTTTAGATCAATGGCGCATGGCCTGGCTGACCACCACTTCCGATCTCGTATAGAAGTCACAAATTGGATCGATTCGTGGATCGCTTCCAAAGATGAACAATTTTTTCGATGCGGGACTCGTTCACTGCCCGAAAGATGGGACAAAGTAGTGGCCAGCGATGGAAAATACTTTTAATGATAGATGTGTAACCAATTTGTTTCATTAAAGCCTCAAATGTTGCGGAAAAAACGTCGGAAGAAAAGTTGTACACCTTGTATATTTGCGTTTCGTACAAACTCATTACTGACAGGAATGCTCACATTAATTACTGACAGAGAAATTCAGGAAGAGAGGAGGAAGTTTGGGTTTAGTGTCCCGTCGACATCATGATCATTAGAGACGGATCAGAAGTTCGGATTTTTTCAAGGATAGGGAAGGAATTTAACCGTGCCGTTTCGAAGGAACCATCCCGCCATTTGCCTGGACCGATTTAGGGAAATCACGGAAAACCTAAATCGGGATGAGTAATCGCGGGTTAAACCGTCGTCCTTTCGAATACGAGTCCAGTGTGGTAACCACAGTGCCACCTCCTTCGGTGACAGAAAAATGTTTTCATTGCATAGGCTCAAACGAATCGTGTGACCCATCAGTAAACATATAATAAGCGTTACAGGTCCGATAGAGACACAAATCTTATAGATATCAAACAGTACCAAACAAGTATGGTATCGATGTACTGATATTACTAATATGGTCCGTTTTACGGCACCTTACACCGTTTTATACCTACCTCTGTCCTTATCTGTAAATCCTAGACTTTCACTCACAACCTTGCTTCCTCTTTCTCACGCCGCCAGCGCTGCAGTAACAAGTCAAGAAATATGAAAGACGAAACAACGTTATTTCATTTCAGTTCAAAAGACAGAGCTATTACGTAGAGGTGCTCGATTTGTTTCTGACTGCAGGAATGTTAAAGGTGGCGAAGGACAGAATGATGAATTTTATTAATGTGTTATGTACATCTGCCACCAGATCTACACAACAAAGAAAGTAATAAATAAAACCGCAGTAGGCAAAAACATTATCATTGTTATCTTCGTAATAGAAGATCCGAAATACTGAGCCAGAATTCCACGTGGGCTCTTTAGATTTCTAAACTCTTTTTAAGCTTCATCACGTTTGCTTCCGTGTTCATGACCACCAATAGCGTTTTTTTATAATGGTTTTTGAATACGTTACTAAATCTGCCCCATGACTCTGGTGAGAGATGTATCCTGTTTATCAAATTCGTAGTTCTTTCACTGTACTAATGAACCACGATAAAATATTAACATAAACAATTGATTGTTATTTCACACTACCTTAATGAATTCCCAAGTGCAGTAAACGTTTCGTACCGAGAGGTACGTTGATGACATTTGTTGCAGTACACGGCGAAGCCAAGGAAATTCGGGACACAGTATTCCAATTACCCGTCCCCGAGACACGCAGCTGATGACATACCCGAGATAGAGAATCGCCGCACGTTACGTGAACGTCTGAAGAGGCCCTTGTAATGACCTATCGACGAATGACTGCGCCAACTAGCGGCGCATTCCTTCGCTACCAGGCAACCAAACAAAATGTTACTGGCGCGTTATTTACACTTACGGAATAAAATCGCAGTACCAAGAAGGAGTTGTGCAACAAGTACAAAAGTTGGTAGGTGTGTTTCTGCACCTGAAAGACGATGTCTGCTCCAATTTCGCACCGGTCTCATCAAAGTGTCGCCATTATTAGAATGCTAATCAGATTTGCCCTAAACACACGCTGTAACGGTCGTCAGCGTTAGCTACCTCTGAGATAGGACATGGTGAGCTAAAGCCTTTAAGGCAACAAAGACGCCATTATCAACTCCCGAGTTTAGCGAGGTCGTGTAATAGGGCTATGAGAAGCTGGATGTTCTGAACGGTGCCGTTTTCGATATCTCGCGTCACGCTCTCGCATTTTTATCTTTGGCCAGAGAAGAGGGCACGAGGCGTGGCGTTAGTGAGCGGAGAGACTTGATCAGTGACCGGCATGGTGCACGGAGAGAGAGAGGAAGTGGATTGACGGACACAGTAACGAACGATTCGGTCAGTGTTGAGGCCGTGTGGGCCTTTTTTTGTAGATGCGTGGGTTCCTCACCTTGTGTTGCCCCGAGTACGAGGGGTGTGCTTCGTTGGCGAGGGGTGTGCTATCTTTGGCCCGAAAAAAGCATGTTCTTTGAGAATTTTTTTCTTGGGATGTGTTATAGATATCAATGTCAAATTACGTCAAAATGTTTATTGACATTTCCTCTACAAACTGGAATTTTTTCGACCGGAAATGTCGAAGAGCGAAGGTGGAAGTGCCGTCGGAACGAAACAAAATTTCGATGTAGACCTCCACGTTCGGTATGTCACAGGTGAGCCGGCTCGTCAGAAATCAGAACTGAGTTGACGTTAGCGAAGTATATAAGATTCTTTAGAAATTGTACCTCGCTTAAGTTATTTGGACCATAGGAAACAAAATGGCGGCCCTCTGAAGAAAATAGGGTTTTTTTCATCGATCTTTCGACTTCGTCAGCCAAATAAAAATATGTATAGTTGATGGATCGGAATAAAAGTGGTACAACTCCTAGACAATTTAGTTAGCTTCGTCGAAAATAAGGAATCATGCCAATCGGTTCAGAAGATTTGAAGTCACCACGCCGTGCGATAAAAAAAAGTCATTTCGAGAAAAACGCGATTGAGGTTTTGACTACATATAAATGTAATATTATGCAACTTACGTTCAATCTGCTATTCCGGGTCCATGAACTAGTCCTTCCTCTTCCTCATAAAGGGCGTTCTGCTGGATCTCGGCCATCCTGTGCCGCTCCAGATACGCTCGTACGGCTGGTGACAAGCGGTTTTCTGCCGCTTGAATCCGATGGTCGTCCGAATGCTTGGCGAACTGTGTCGAGTAGAGTCCCACGGTGACGTCCATCGTTGTCATGGTCTTCAGAATTGCTGAATACCCTTCGTTGTAGCTGCTCACTGCCAGGAAAGTCGCAGTCTCCACAGTCTTCGCACCAGAATGCAAATGCTTGGGGGCTAAATTCCTAAAACACGCGTTCAAACATTCATTTGAATTTTGTATTTCCTCCCGAGTAGCGAAAGAAAAAAACTGGTGAGTGAAAAAGGCTCATTTCAGGTAGGTGCATTTTTTTGTTCAACCGCGAATAACAAACATTTCCGTTCCGTATTCGGAAAAACCGTTTCAGGGTTGGGTTCTAAACACTTTTATGGATCCAAAAATATAATTTTTAAAAAATCGATTTTTTGAACCAAAAGATAGTAAGCCTCCACCTAAGGAAGGCAACATAGACGATTGTATTGGGGCCGTCCCGTCAACAGGAAGACATCCACAGTCAGTCAGCGGAATTTTTCCGTGGGACATCGTTTAGGAAAGCTGTTTGATCCCTAGCAAATGGGAGTACGTTTGTCCTCTGCAAGTGCCGGCCGTATTGGCCGAGCGGTTCTAGGCGCTACAATCTGGAGCTGCGCGATCGCTACGGTCGCAGGTTCGAATCCTGCCTCGGGCATGGATGTGTGTGATGTTCTTAGGTTAGTTAGGTTTAAGTGGTTCTAAGTTCTATGGGATTGATGACCTCAGAAGTTAAGTCCCATAGTGCTCAGAGCCATTTGAACCATTTTTTGAACCTCGGCAAGCTTCTTCGTCTTCGCCGTCACCTTTCTGCATTACACCGGGTGAGCAACATCGAGAATATTCTTCCTTGAAAATGTTCATGTTCGGCGTTAAGCTCTCTGACACGGTATTCGTTGTGCGCGTGTGCGCATTCCTTCGCAAATGGTCGTTTGCAGTACCATCAGCACGACCTATCTACCGTTTAATTTTGAAACTGCTCATTCCGTGTTACTTAGAGTTTGAGTAACAACATTAACGGTCGAATTGCACTCACTGCTCAGCCTTCATTACTTGAAGTGGTTCAAATGGCTCTGAGCACTATGCGACTTAACTTCTCAGGTCATCAGTCGCCTAGAACTTAAAACTAATTAAACCTAACTAACCTAAGGACATCACACACATCCATGCCCGAGGCAGGATTCGAACCAGCGATCGTAGCGGTCGCCGGTTCCAGACTGAAGCGCCTTTAACCGCACGGCCACACCGGCCGGCTACTTGAAGTGGTATTTGCAGAGTGCTAGTTTTAAAGTTTCCTTTTTTTTTTCAAAGCGGAATCTTTGATGAGTGGATTGAGTATTTCGACCGATTGTTTCACCTCAGAAGTTGTTTCCTGTGCACCTTAACTTTTAAAGGATCTTGTTGGCAATTACATTTTGATGACGGTCCCGGAAACACGGTTTGGTTTTAATTGCGAGTTGTATTAGCTTGTGCCAAAGCCCAAGATTTGTAACTGTTTCGTTGTCATGCATGCCGCCTTACGCGGATTTGTACAAAGTAGTTAATAGACGCTTTAAGCCTTTAAGTAAACTACTTTCTCGTGTTGCCTTGTTCGGTGGCCAGCGCTTCTGTCGCCATTTAAGATTGTAAGCTTCCATTATGATGACAGTTTCTGACCTGTAGTGCAATTCTTAGCTGTTAAAATTGCGAAACGAACTACTCGTTTCCCAGGCCTAAGTTAATTATTAATGCCGTGATCTCACCTTTTGGGTGCGTGTGGCACCGATCTTTAAGTTGGCTTTTGTTATTAGCTTTTGAAATAGTTATTACTCTGTTTTGCCTTTGTCCAATGCGAGTGTTATGTTAATTCTGTAATTGCATACATAACAATACCTCCATTAACAGTTAATTAGTTCAAAAATTATTACGTCGCGCACTCAAAGTATGACCTTTTTATTGCGCAACTAAAAGGTCTTTAATGTGGCAGGTATTGCTACATCAATTGATTACAGTCACTGAAGAAAATTAATAATAATATCACTTATCTTGTATTTGCAATCCAACGACGATCTTGCTCTGGCTTTGGCTCGTAATTAAAAATGTTGTCTAGGTAGCATGACTATCGCTGTTGGTGCGAAAGGCGCTCGGATGCTAATTACACCGACTTGAAGATCTTACGAAGACAATCTTTCAGGATTAAATTTGCAATGTGCTTCATACTTTTTTAAACAATGGTCACTTGAAAATAACTCTTGACACTCACTTTTCACAAAAATTCACATTTATTAAATTTTTTATACTTTCGCATGTTCACAACATTACTTCATCACACAATTTCGTAGCCATTACTGCTCTTAATAAAACTCACAACATCTTTCATTGTCCACAACTCAGGCTCATCTTTTCATTTCCAACACAAAGTCAAGACTGTCTATATTCAACACAAAAACTTGACTCCTCTGTACGCTTCCGCACCAAAAGTCACAGGCCAGCATCAAAGATAACAATAAGTACAAAAATATTCACACTAGATATTGTATCGATTTCAACATCTCAAAATATCGACGTACATACATATAAAAATGAAACCAAATTCGAATAGAGTGAAAAATATGAGACATTACGTAGCAGAATATTCATTAATCCACGGTATCGAAAAATTGGGTTGGCGGGTGGTAATGATTTCGCAAATTAAGAACCATTACACATAGTCAGTAATGTTTAGGTTCGAAGCCTTCGACACGTTTATTTGGGTCGAAAATAATTTTTTACACGGTCTGCAGTTAAGAAAACATGCCGACCTTTCGCTTTCAATTCCATGTCATCCCACAATGGCTGTAAATCTTCATGCATGTGATCTGTTGCTATTTACGTTTTCGAGAGGCGGAGCCTTGGCGCCGGGCGGGGTAGCCGTCCGGACTGAGGGGTCTTGTCACGGTTCGCGTGGCTCCCCCGTCGGAGGTTAGAGTTCTCCCTCGGGCATGGGGGTATGTATGTTGTCCTTAACGTAAGGTAGTTTAAGTTGGATTAAGTTGTGCGTGAGCCTATTGACCGATGACCTCATCAGTTTGGTCCCATAGTCCTTACCACAAATTTTTGAGCCTTGCTCCTGCGGGTGACTGGTTGTAAGACGTCCGTCTGAGCGACGTCGGGGCATGTTATTAGCCACTGAGTAGCTTACTCCCAAGCGGAGTTCACTTATGTACATACTTTTCCTGTGCTTGCTATGTGCTTTGCTAAGTTCGATAACTTGTTTTGTAATGTTTTCAGCGATTTTCCTTAAGCGAATATCATCAACACTGAGACTTCCTGGCAGATTAAAACTGTAGGCCGGACGGAGGCTCGAACTCGGGACCTTTACCTTTCGCGGGCAAGTGCTGTACCAACTGAGCTACCCAAGCACGACTGACGCCCCGTCCTCACAGCTTTACTTCTGTCAGTACCTCAGTTGGTAGAGCACTTGCCCGCGAAAGGCAAAGGTCCCGAATTCGATTCTCGGAACGGCACACAGTTTTAATCTGCCAGGAAGTTTCGTATGAGCGCACACTCCGCTGCAGAGTGAAAATCTCGTTCTGGAAACGTCTCCCAGGCTGCAGCTAAGCCACGCCTCCGCAATATCCTTTCTTCCAGGTGTGCTAGTTCTGTAAGGTTCGCAGGAGAGCTTCTGTAAAGTTTGGAAGGTAGGAGACGAGATACTGGCAGAAGTAAAGCTGTGAGGACGGGGCGTGAGTTGTGCTTGGGTAGCTCACTTGGTAGACCACTTGCCCGCTAAAGGCAAAGGTCCCGAGTTCGAGCCTCCGTCCAGGACACAGTTTTAATCTACCAGGAAGTTTCATATCAGTGCACACTCAGCTGCAGAGTGAAAATGTCATTCGGGAATCATCAACACTATTGCTCGTGCAAGTGTTAACCTTTTGAATAATTTTCTTTCAATTATTGTTTCAAATGAAACCATTGATTTTGTGATTTGATCTGAAACAAACTTTCATACATATTGTATGAATCCTTGTAATCATTGTGGAGGAAATCCCAGTGTTTTAACTCATTTGACTGATGTATGTCCAATAAATATATTTTAAAATTTGTTGGCACCACGGAAGATCTTCAATATCCCTTTGGTCCAGTCCTTCCGATCCCAAAGCAAGCAGGCACAGGAAGCCGCGTACCATGTTCCTTCTGCGATATTGCAGAAAGACCCGGCAGGAATGTAGCCGAGGTACATGACTGTTGGTAGCGGTGGTTACGGGAATCCACGGTCGCAAGCAGACCGGGGGGAGGGGGGGGGGCTCCGGACGGTCACGTGGCACTACCGAGAGGGAAGGCCATCGTGTTCGGCGTATGTGTTACGGCGTAACGACAAGCGGCTGCACGTCGGCCTGGAACGTTACACCAGAGAGGGCTGTGAGAAGACGGCAGCCAATAATACGCTGACGAACCCCTCTCTAGGACGACACCCAGACAGGAGCGGCCTCTACATGAAGAGAATATAAGCTCCGCGCCGCGTAGCCTCGGCTGACAAGGAGACGGCACGACCATGGGGCCGGGGATTTGTCCGAAATTTTGTGTGGTGAAAGAGGACCCCTAACACCTCACGTGGTTAAAGTATTAGGACGCACTACCAGGAAAATACCAGGAACAATCCATCCAAAGTTTCTTAGGTGCCTTATGAGTATACAGCGTTAGTCCATTGCCGAGCCGACGTCCGGAGTAGATGGTTAGGGCTCGGACTCTTACGCCGGATGTCTCGGGTTCGATTGCTCCTCCGGCACTTTTTTTCTTCTGTTTTATTTTCTTTTGTTATTCCACCAGTTATTCAAAAAGTTTCTCAAACCTACATTATTTTTAACACATTATTTTAGCTGAAGAACGTAAAGTTTTTCATTCACTGAAAAATATACGTGCTCGTTGTTCTGTTTGGTTTTATGGGGTTTCAAGGTTTAAAGGGGCTTTGTAAGGGTCCACTTGGGATTATAACGGTCATCTGCCCCTAGGACTGTGCGCAAGACGTGAGAAGTAAATGACAGTTTGTTTTTTGATTTCGTCGTGAACTGACGTGCCTGTTTCAAATTTCAACGTGTTATTCCGATCCGAGGTTAAACATGACGACTGAAGTAGTTGCTGGCTCGTCTGGAATAGGAGAAGAAATTCCTGAAGAATCCATTCACAGAGATCTATCAAAATTACAATCGAAGGACGCAGTGGTGTATTATGAAAAGCTGTTGATGGAAAATATTTTAATTGTGCCGACATCTTCGGAAGAAATCTCTCGCGATGCTATGTTCTTGTTTATAATTATTATATGTATAAAAATTGAATGTTTCCCAGTCGACTTTGTTATTCTGATTGAAAACCCAATGTTCCTCCTCATATACTTTACAATGAAAAGTGGAAAACCCACCGCCATGAGTTGTGTTGTTGGACAAAAAGAAAATAATTTTATTAAATAATGTAACTAATTTTGATAATGATAATGTATGTTTGGAAAACTTTTTGAATAATTGGTGGAATAACAAAAGAAAATGAAACAGAAGGCTTAAGAGTCCGAGTCTTAACCATCTACTCCGGACGGCGGCTCGGCAATAGATTAACGTTATATACTCATACGGCACCTAAGAAACTGTGGATCGATTTTTCCCGGGATTTTCCTGGTAGTGCGTCCTAATATTTTAACCATGTGAAGTGTTAGTCGTCCTCTTTCACCACACAAAATTTAGGAGAAATCCCCCACCGCACGGTCGTGCCGTCTCCTTGTGAGTGGAAGGCGAGCCGTCATACAAACGCTACTGCAGTGACTTACGAACTGTATTGTTTTACTTGCATTGAAATTGTATATAGCGAAGGACATTGATTATTTTCATGTCGCCATTTGCTTGCAACACACCTTTGTGAATACGCAAAGTTAAGTATTGTCAATTTAACTTACTGTAATGAGGAATGTGGTGTGACTAGGGCCTCGCGGTAGAGCGTTCGCCGGGTGCAAGTCTTTCGATTTGACGCCACTTCAGAGACTTGCGCGGCGATGGGGATGAAATGATGATGATTAGGACAACACACTACCCAGTCCCTGAGCGGAGAAAATCTCCGACCCAGCCGGGAATCGAACCTGGGCCCTTAGGATTGATATTCTGCCACGCTGACCACTCAGCTACCGGGGCCGGACACTTACTGTAGTAAACTCCATTAATATGATTTGCTTGAATTGTTGTCCAGCGATCCGAGAAAACAGCTCCCTGGGCACCTTATGTTAGACGAGTGGGCAGGATACAAAAAAAGTACGACTGGCGCATCGTACTGTGTCTGCAACAGCAATTTGACCAGCAATTGGCACCCCAGGGACGCTACGAACTATTAGAAATCAGTTACTTCAAGGACAGCTCCGAGCCAGATGCCCTGTAGCGTTCATTCCAGTGACCCCAAACCATCGCCATTTGTGACTTCAGTATTATGAAACGATAGCTCATTGAGGACAGGGTGGACGTCTCTCGTGTTTTCTGATGACAGCTGGATGTGCCTCAGTGCCAGTGATGGCCGCATGTTGGTTAGAAGGAAGCCAGTTGAGGACCTGCAAGCAGCCTGTCTGCGTGATGGACACACTGGACATACACCTTGAGTTATGGTCTGTGGTGCCTTTCCGTATGACATCAGCAACCTTGACTGCATCTGATGATTCGACCTGTTGTGCTGCCACTTATGAAAGTAATTCCAGGGGGTATTTTCCAACAGGACAACGCTCGCCTACATACCGCTGTTGTAACCCAAGATGCTCTACAGAGTGTTGACATGTTGCTTGGCCGTCTCGACCACGAGATCTGTCCCCATTCGAGCGCATATGGGACATCATATCATGGGCCTATGACTCTGGCGTCATCCACAACAGCATTAATCGTTCCTGTATAGATCGAGCAAGTGCAACAGGCATGGAACACCATTCCACAAGCTGACATCCGGTTCGTGTACAACACAATGCATGCACGTTCGCATGTTTGCATGCAAAATTCTGGCGATTACAACTGTTATTAATATATCAGCAACTTTCATTTGCAACGGCTTATCTCGCGCTTACATTAACCTGTGATCTTACAATGTTAATCACTTAAATGTCTTTCACATACAATTGCGTTCCTGAAAATCCATTACTCTACATTAATAATTTTTTAGTGTTGTGACTCATTTTCCGTCGATGTATATTATAAGGGCCCCCTGCCTTAATATGATGAAAATTCAGTTTTATGTTAGTAAATAAAATGTCACATGCTTTAGGAGAATATAACTTCTCATCTAAACATTTCAAAGATGTTCGCAGGATGGTCGTCACAACGCTGAATAATACTGTTTCAAAGATAGAGTTTATGGCTCTTCACATTTGTTGTTTAGGGTATTATATATTTATAAGCGGTCCGGATTTTTTTAAAAAGTTAAGGCTGAAGACATCTAGTAGTTTTATAAAAGTCATCACACGTTTTTATTCCTCTTTAAAAAACACACGTAAAGTTTACATGGCGTCTCTGACAAAACAGTTACACCTTGTGCATCAAACTCTTTGGCTCTGCGATCCTCACTTGTTTACATACAATGGAATTAACCGGCACTAAAAACACTGACCAATGTGACTTTCACAACTACACTGAGCCAAGTGCCTGCCGGTCTTTGACAGTGCTCGTATTTATAACCTTCCAAAGAGATTAAAAAATTCTCTTTTTTTTAGAGTCAATTAAATTGTTATTAAATGAACTATTTGCATCAAATAGTTACGAATGATTCTGGTGCTCAGATGTTCAGATTAAAAACATAAATGGTGCATTTTACATATAATTACAAGTGTCAACCAAGTGAAATAGCTGGATTACAGAGTGACCTGCCTCATTTGTGTAATATTGAGGTTAAAAAAATGCAAATCTGTAAATTACATGAGTATACAGTACAAAAGTATTATTAAACTTATTTGTTTTACATACTAAGAGTAGTGAATAATCAGGTTTTCCTGGCCAAATTTTATAACGAGCAATTTCGTAGTCACATATGTTGACACTTTGAATAAGCCTATATGAGCAAAACATAACAGTTCCTAATGAAATATTCGTGTTAAAACAGTTTAAATAAATGTACCTTGCTTTTGCAATCTCTTTTGGATCGAAATATTATATATTAATGACACTGAAAGCATTGCGTCATAATTGCACCCATACGAAATTTAACTAATTTGAGTTTAATTTAATGAAACATCGTAATTTATCCTCAGTATCGTATACTTCGATACTTCTTTTCTCTTCTGTCGGGATTATTACAATATGCATCGTTCGAGGCACCAGGCAGAGTTTCGGGACGGCGAGCACCACGAGCAGTCGCCGGTCAGCCGGAACGCTCCAGCACCGTATGGAGCGCCGCTGCCGCTGCCGCTATCGACTCGCCTCTTGGAGACCGTGGTCCTCGGTTCGTCGCCCCTTGCAACCAGCGTCTCCGCTGCCCAGTGCCAGCCTGTCCTCGGGGTCTTGGCCGCCAGCTGCCATCCCAGCACTCGGCGGTCGGTGCGCTGCCGCCCAGACAACCAGCCGCGGCCTACCGTTGCCTCACGTCGGCCAAAGACCGACAGCCGGCCTCACCCCTGGAACGTGGATGCCGTAGGTCGACGCCAGGCCGCTCCATCAGACGAGGGAGTGACCCTGTAGCTGCTGCAGGTTATTGGAGTAAGAGTTTTCATGCAGGCCATCTGTCTCGCTGCAGCCACCTCCACTTCTGAAGGACTCCCGTAGCCCTCGCCGGTCCGTGATGCCTAGGGTGCAGAGCTGGACGCCATCCTGACAACTAGAAGAACGACTCTTCCACCCCTCCGTAGCAGTCATTGCACACCGACCTGCTACACATCATACTTATGTATCAATCACCAGTAGCCAAAATTGTAGGGTGGCTGCCAATCTGGTTGTAAGTGTAAAACCGTTCTTCTTCTCTTATTGTCCTCTCTTTTCTGTTCTATGCTGGGTCACCATGGAAATCAGCTTCGTTACTACTGTGGCAGAACTAAGTAATCATCATTAAAATTTAAGTAACAGATAACGCAATCAGCATTTGATTCATGAGTTTAACTAAGGACCTGTTTGTGGTTTGTAAGACAAAAATCTTGGTTTTCCAAATTTTCCTCCAAACAGATTTATTACCAATCGAAGCATATCTTATGGACACAAATGAAATGATCCCCTGTCGGAAATAAAATAAAAAATAGCACATTAACACAATGCAGCTACATACTTGTAATATGCATGAATGTTCACAGGTGCTTTATATTAGGAAGCTTTGAGAACAAATCATGGTAATACACTACTGGCCATTAAAAGTGCTACACCACGAAGATGCCGTGCCACAGACGCGAAATTTAAATGACAGGAAGAAGATGCTGTGATATGCAAATGATTAGCTTCTCAGAGCATTCACACAAGGTTGGCGCCGGTGGCGACACCTACAACGTGCTGACATGAGGAAAGTTTCCAACCAATTTCTCATACACAAACAGCAGTTGACCGGCGTTGCCTTGTGAAACTAAGTTCTGATGCCTCGTGTAAGGAGAAGAAATGCGTACCATCACGTTTATGACTTTGATAAAGGTCGGATTGTAGCCTATCGTGATTGCGGTTCATCGTAACGCGACATTGCTGCTCGCGTTGGTCGAGACTCAATGACTGTTAGCAGGATATGGAATCGGTGGGTTCAGGAGGGTAATACGGAACGCCGTGCTGGATCCCAACGGCCTCGTATCACTAGCAGTCGAGATGACAGGAATCTTATCCGCATGGCTGTAACGGATCGTGCAGCCACGTCTCGATCCCTGAGTCAACAGATGGGGACGTTTGCAGGACAACAACCATTTGCACGAACAGTTCGACGACGTTTGCAGCAGTATGGACTATCAGCTCGGAGACCATGGCTGCGATTACCCTTGACGCTGCACAATAGACAGGAGCGCCTGCAATGGTGTACTCAACGACGAACCTGGGTGCACGAATGGCAAAATGTCATTTTTTCGGATGAATCCAGGTTCTTTGTACAGCATCATGATGCTCGCATCCGTGTTTGGCCACATCGCGGTGAACACACATTGGAAGCGTGTGTTCGTCATCGCCATACTGGCGTATCTTCCGGCGTGATGGTATGGTGTGCCATTGGTTACACGTCTCGGCTACCTCTTGTTCGCATTGACGGCACTCTGAACAGTGGACGTTACTTTCAGATGTGTTAGGTCCTTTATGGGCCTTTCTGGATACAGAAAATGTTCGACTGCTGCCCTGGCCAGCACATTCTCCAGATCTCTCACCAATTGAAAACGTCTGGTCAATGGTGACCGAGGAACCGGCTCGTCACAATACGCCAGTCACTACTCTTGATGAACTGTGGTATCGTGTTGAAACTGCATGGGTAGCTGTACCTGTACACGCCAACCAAGCTCTGTTTGACTCAATGCCCAAGCGTATCAAGGCCGTTATTACGGCCAGAGGTGGTTGTTCTGGGAACTGATTTCTCAGGATCTATGCACCCAAATTGCGTAAAAATGTAATCACGTATCAGTTCTGGTATAATATATTTGTCCAATGAATACCCGTTTATCATCTGCAATTCTTCTTAATGTAGCAATTTTAATGGCCAGTAGTGTAAAAGAACGGCTCTTCCACCCCTCCGTAGCAGTCATTGCACCCCGACCTGCTACACCTCATACTCATGCATCAATCACCAGTAGCCAAAATTGCAGGTGATCGACAGTCTGGTTGTAAGTGTAAAAGCGTTCTTCTTCTCTTATTGTCCTCTGTTTTCTATTCAAGGCTGGGTTAGCATGGAAATCATCTACGTTACTCCTGTGGCAGAACTAAGTAATCAACATTAAAATTTTAAGTAACAGATATCACAATCAGCATTTGATTCCTGAGTTTAAATAAGGACCTGTTAGACGTTTGTAAGACAAAAATCTTGGTTTTCCAAAATTTCCTCTAAACAGATTTATTACCAATCAAATTATATCTTATGGACACAAATCACATACTCTCACACAAGTAAAATAATCGCCAGTTGGAAATAAAATAAAAAATAGCACATTAACACAATGTAGCTATATACTTGTAGTATGCATGAATGTTCACAGGAAGCTTGAGAACAATTCATGGTAATAAATGGGGACGTTCGTTCGTTCACTAGAAAAGCATAGCAAGTGGCATTCTTCACTGTAAACAATATCGACGACGGAGAAGTAGGACCTCCAGCGAGGACACGTGACAGACCACCCCAAAAATACATTAAATTCAAAATTATGATGTTGCATAAAATTCGTCATCGTGTGTAAGTATTCTTTCGAGGCAGAAAATTTAGTAGTATTCATTAAGTAATGAGAATATGTGCCCTTGTACAATGTAAGAAGTATGTGTATGTACATACCAGTCACCCGTCTATCTTACCACAATAGAAACCTTATTTTGTAAAATCACACATATACTGAACAGGCGCTGAAGGCACAAACAATCATTTCTGATGTAAAAACGCCCTTGTGGGAATGAGGCTGAACAAAGATACACACTTTCAAGTTCTCACTGTTAGTTAAAAATAAGAAATTTAATACCGCTTTAAGCGCAAATACACTCCTGGAAATTGAAATAAGAACACCGTGAATTCATTGTCCCAGGAAGGGGAAACTTTATTGACACATTCCTGGGGTCAGATACATGACATGATCACACTGACAGAACCACAGGCACATAGACACAGGCAACAGAGCATGCACAATGTCGGCACTAGTACAGTGTATATCCACCTTTCGCAGCAATGCAGGCTGCTATTCTCCCATTGAGACGATCGTAGAGATGCTGGATGTAGTCCTGTGGAACGGCTTGCCATGCCATTTCCACCTGGCGCCTCAGTTGGACCAGCGTTCGTGCTGGACGTGCAGACCGCGTGAGACGACGCTTCATCCAGTCCCAAACATGCTCAATGGGGGACAGATCCGGAGATCTTGCTGGTCAGGGTAGTTGACTTACACCTTCTAGAGCACGTTGGGTGGCACGGGATACATGCGGACGTGCATTGTCCTGTTGGAACAGCAAGTTCCCTTGCCGGTCTAGGAATGGTAGAACGATGGGTTCGATGACGGTTTGGATGTACCGTGCACTATTCAGTGTCCCCTCGACGATCACCAGTGGTGTACGGCCAGTGTAGGAGATCGCTCCCCACACCATGATGCCGGGTGTTGGCCCTGTGTGCCTCGGTCGTATGCAGTCCTGATTGTGGCGCTCACCTGCACGGCGCCAAACACGCATACGACCATCATTGGCACCAAGGCAGAAGCGACTCTTATCACTGAAGACGACACGTCTCCATTCGTCCCTCCATTCACGCCTGTCGCGACACCACTGGAGGCGGGCTGCTCGATGTTGGGGCGTGAGCGGAAGACGGCCTAACGGTGTGCGGGACCGTAGCCCAGCTTCATGGAGACGGTTGCGAATGGTCCTCGCCGATACCCCAGGAGCAACAGTGTCCCTAATTTGCTGGGAAGTGGCGGTGCGGTCCCCTACGGCACTGCATAGGATCCTACGGTCTTGGCGTGCATCCGTGCGTCGCTGCGGTCCGGTCCCAGGTCGACGGGCACGTGCACCTTCCGCCGACCACTGGCGACAACATCGAAGTACTGTGGAGACCTCACGCCCCACGTGTTGAGCAATTCGGCGGTACGTCCTCCCGGCCTTCCGCATGCCCACTATACGCCCTCGCTCAAAGTCCGTCAACTGCACATACGGTTCACGTCCACGCTGTCGCGGCATGCTACCAGTGTTAAAGACTGCGATGGAGCTCCGTATGCCACGGCAAACTGGCTGACACTGACGGCGGCGGTGCACACATGCTGCGCAGCTAGCGCCATTCGACGGCCAACACCGCGGTTCCTGGTCTGTCCGCTGTGCCGTGCGTGTGATCATTGCTTGCACAGCCCTCTCGCAGTGTCCGGAGCAAGTATGGTGGGTCTGACACACCGGTGTCAATGTGTTCTTTTTTCCATTTCCAGGAGTGTAGTTCCTTTGTACGTACTTAACTCGTTGGCAGAGAATTTACATTATCAGCCGATCAAAAGTACATAGTTTCTTTGTACTATCATTGCACTTAGCAACGGCCTTTCTGCAGTGGACACACCAGTTCCTGTCAGATGATCGAAGTTAAGCGCTATCGGGCGTGGCCAGCGCTTGGAAGGGTGACCATCCGGGCCGCCTGGTGCTGTTGCTATTTTTCTGGGTGCAGTCAGCCTCGTGATGCCAACTGAGGAGCTACTCGACCGAATAGTAGCGGCTCCAGCAAAAAAAAAAAAAAAAAAAAAAAAAAAAACCATCATAACGACTGGGAGAGCGGTGTGCTGACCACACACCCCTCCCATCCACATCCTCACCTGAGGATGACACGGCGGTCGGACGGTCCCGACG
Source organism: Schistocerca serialis cubense (assembly GCF_023864345.2). Lineage (NCBI taxonomy): Eukaryota > Metazoa > Arthropoda > Insecta > Orthoptera > Acrididae > Schistocerca > Schistocerca serialis. The sequence continues at coordinate 1,253,583,525 of NC_064638.1, read as the reverse complement.
GGCCACTTGCGGCCTGAAGACGGAGTGCTTACTTTTTTTACTATCATCGCACTTGGTAGCAATTCAATTTCCACACAGTACTTCCCACAGAAGACGAAATTATTCGCGCGCACGTAAAATTAGATCCGAAATGACTACGATAATTTCCCACTAATATCCTTAAGCTGAATAAAAACTGTTAAACAGAATCATAGCTCACTTACAAAAAATTCCAACACCTGTAGCCACGCCGTCACAGGTTCTCTACCAAAACACGACTGTTCCCAGCTCAGCTCCGCCGGAAGGGTGTCCGACAACGGACTCTGACCGGCGGTCTCGCTTTGAAAGAGTAATGGCGGAAGCCACCCTTCGCTAACCCAAGTGCAAATGTAGGATCAACAACCGGTCCTGTCGATACAGTTAAACCTCTCTGCCTTTCTGCCTATATTCCAGGTTGGCGGAATTATCCTAGCAGACTACATATATCCGTCATCCGCGAGGAATGTGTATTTAGATCAACTCTGGTTTTAACTACAGAATTAAGAAACAAAAATTCAGATACACAAAGCATAGATCTAACATCATAATTGTGAACGACGACTCTTCCTTTCTTGAGTCTGTTACCGTTGATTACATCCAGATAGAGGCAACGAAATAAAGAAATAATTCAACATATGGGTCTGATGGATCCATTTCAACTGGTATACCATCTGGTGTGCAATTCTCTCTCTGCTGCAACATCTCTCAGCAGAAAAGCGATATTTATCAGAATGATGTCTGGTTCTAACACAAACACGACGGGTTGCTGAAACAGCAACATAGATCTCAAGATGAGCGGGGGAGATAGAAACCAGTCATGTATTTAAAAAATGTACAATTGGGACTGAAAAATAAACGATACATTGTAATTATTTTTAGTATCAATACAGTTATTGTTCTCCCGTGACGAATATGAAGGCTATAGTGGCAGTGTTTATCTTTTTGCAATTTCGTTACGTTCAGTCTGCTGTGTTCACGTGGAATTCAAGCGTTTGTGTATCAGGAGTGGAATTCGATTGATGCCTGTGGAAACATTCAAAAACATACCAGCGCTTCAAGTTTTCTCTTGGCTTGTAGCTAAACCAAAGGGTGTATTACTATCGTAGTCAGATTTATGTATATTTTATAAGTATTTATTCGTGTCGTTTTTTGACCTCATACAGATAGCACAAACATGGCTTTGCATGGCTCGTCCAGCAAGAAATGATCATTTTACATTAAAATATGATCATCTTCGCGTAATACGACATGTGTATACATATGTATATGCCCCGAAAGTCACCATCCGTTGCATAGCAAAGAGTATGTTGTCCCATTGCATGTTTTTCACTTACCCATTACACTCGCAAATGGGACCGGGGAAAAAACGACTATCTACATGCATCTGCATGAGTCCTGATTTCCCTTATCGCTTCTTGGCAATAGAATCGTTCTACATGGTGGTTTTCGATACTTTCTCAATAGTGTTTTAGGAAAAGAATGTCATCTTTCCTTAAGGGAATTCTTTTTGGGTTAGTGGAGCGTTTCTGTAAAACATGTTGATCGAACCTACCGGTAAGGACTGTCAGCTGACAGCTGACACACTAGAAAGTTGAATATAGTGTGTTTATGGAGTACGAGACACCCGACTTCATTTGGTTATATGTTCAGCAGTATCACTTAAGGTCTAGAAGAGACCGACTCGTTTGATTATATTTTCGGGGATATACCTCCGAAGTCAATGAGAACTGTCATGTATGTAGAAGTACTTGTCCGAAGTGATTTGAGGCGGGACGATCACTTTAATCTAGTCATGAAGACGTCACTTGGTGGACATATTAATGGGAACTGACCGAAAAAAAAATACATGCACGAAGGGAGGGCGTTTACAAGCCCCTCGTTTGACCAATTTGTACTTAGACGATTACAAGATTTAAATAGCGGAAAAATTCGGATTATTTTCTTAAAGAGACGGTCAATGATATCTTGAAATGATTTGTCTGAAAGTAAGAAACAAAATAGGTTAGAGAAACAATTTACGCGTCTTTAAATGATGGTCGAAATCATGTACAGAAAATGAGATACCGATTGAGAATTTAAAGTTCAGTGTTTAGCTTAGAATGATAGAATTTTAATGAGTACTAGAAGATATTTATCTCATGGATGATGTTGACCGTGCAGTCTGATTTTCTGTGGCCTTGAAATATTTTTAATATCTGTACCAGAAGATGCGAAAACGTTTCAACAATTTTTCAGTCTCATTTTTTTTTTCAGTAGAGAATAGACATTATTGTTCTTGCTCACTCACTTTTACTGATAAAAAAGCGAAAATTGGAACCTTTGTTCAGATGTCAGTTGAAGTCGGTTGCCGAATTTCTCTTCCTACGTGACTAATATACGAGCATCTCAGCTGCTACGATTAATGATTAGCATAGCAATAGTAAGTCTATCTGTAAAACAGCTAAACGCTTCACTTTCCATGGCCATATTATCTCAACTGGGAAAATATTTTACCACTTTGCTTCAAATAGCAGACAGCAGACTGCACGTTTTACATAATCCACCAGACAAATGTCCTCAAATACTCATTTAAATTCCTGGTTAAACTGAACTTTAACTCTCAATCGGCTCCTCGTTTGCCTGTACATGGTTTCGAGCATTATTCAAAGGGGCGTCAGGTCTTTCCCTAACCTACTTTATTTCTTACTTTTAGAGAAATCATTTCACAAAACAGTTGGTCATCTTTGTTTAATTGTTTTATTGTCAAGTTTCGTTCAGGAAGTATAAAATATATTTTCCAGAACTGAATGTCAAGGTGATCGATTTATACGTCATTTAACTACCAGCCACTCTTCGTTTGGCTACGAAAATTCGGTAAAAAATTCATGGAATCTTGTTTTCGCTCCGCTAAATAATTTGACAACCACATCACACTGACGTAACTTTTTGTGCGTCAAACAACTAGATCTCGGAACGGTTAACTTCTTGACACTTCATTTACGTAGCTAACAGCAGCTGTTCGAGTAACGAATTTTCCTTTAAATCACAAATAACTTTATTCTTAATTACTTTGTCTACTATCGAGCAATTAACTATCTTTCGGAAAAGCCGTCATTCACGTTAGTCAGTTTCAGACCTGTTTTGCCCATTTCTCACTATTCCTTTTATTATGAAAATACCGACAAAAATTGATTTCTAGCGAGTCTTGTATTTGCTCCGCGAAAACATTTGACCAAAAATGGATGCACGATTTATCTAATGATAGGTATTGATCACAGAAGTGATAAAAGCTACAGAGGGAAACACTAGCAGAACGGCACTCTGTGTCTACATCTACAATCTGCAAGCCATCTTACGGTGTTTGGTCTGTGTGCAGCACTGTCACTGTATGCTTTCCATCACTGTAGGTCCCATAGTTGTGCGCATGTGTTCCAGTCGTGAATGGTATGGTTGGTAAGACTTCGTGTGAGCGACCGCTCACATCTTGCCTTTAAGAGTCTTTTCGCGAGATATACTTAGGAGAAAGCAAAATAAATTGTTTGAAACTTCCATGAAAATACGCACACCATGATGCACAATACCTCTCTTGTAAAGTGTTTCACTGGAGTTTGGCGAGAGTCTGTGTGGCGCTTTTGCACTCACTAAACAAAATTCTAACGAAAAATGCTGCTGTTCTTAGAGTCTCCTCTATTTTCGCTATCGATCCTTTTATGGTAAAGATCCCCGACTGATGAACAATACTCAAGTCTCAATGAAATGAGGGCTACATAATTTTCTCCTTCGAGGTTGGGCTTTACTTCCTGAACATTTTTCTAATACATCTCACCCCGGCAACTGCCTTTCCTACGATTAGTTTTATGTGGTCGTTCCACATTAAATCACTCCATGCACATAGTCCCAGATATTTAATGAATACGACAGCATCCAGTTATTGATCAACAATCGTGTAATCATTCGCCTTATTCAGGCGTAGTAGATTCATTTTTTATGTTGAGCGTCAACTTCAAATACCTGCCCCAAGCGTCGATCATCTCCAGATCTCCCTGCATGTCGGTACAATTCTAGCGTTGCGACCTTTCAGTATACAATAGCATTATCCACGAATAGCTTCATGGTACCTCCGACGTTGTCCACCAGGTGGTGTATTTCAATCAGTAATGCCCTTATAAATGGACCTTTAACACTCATTTGGGATATGCCCAATGTTAGTTTTTCGTCTGACAGTTTCTCTCCGTTAAGAATATACTGTTCTGTTTGCTAGGAGGTCTTCAGTCAAACCACACGGACGCTCTGATATTCCGTACCCCCGTATTTTGTTCACTGGACGATAATTTGGAGTTCCATCGACCGCATTTCAGAAGGTAAGTAACACATCATTCACCCGCCCGCCGATATGTAGTGCCTTCTGTCTCACTTGACCGAACAGACTGTGCAGGGTTTCATAGGACCCTTGTTAGCGGAATCCTTTATGATTCCCATACAGCAGCTTTCCGGAGGACGCGAACGCGAACATAAAACATGTACAAAAATTTTGCAACAGACTGACTTCAGCGAAATAGATCCTTCTTGGAAAATGGAATTACTTTCGCATTTTTCCAATCGCTTGTAACGCTTCGTTCCTCCAGCGAGCTACGACAGACTGCTTTTAGAGGAGAGGCAAGATCTTTCAGTCATTTTACGGAGAACTGTATAGGCGCCTTTTCAGGTCCAGTCGCCTACATAGAGTGCACCTTAAAATTCGGAGTGCATTCGAGAACGAGTGGCTTGTTTCTTCTTGCAACATGAATCTTAAATAAGGGCCACAGCCCTGCAATTAGAGATATCCCGGCTTATACAGAGAGGATATTAATACGCTTCTGACAAGGAGAGGTAAGCACCTAGAAAACATGATTCGATGTAGATGATTAGAGTTGTAAAACGGCGACCAGAGTGCATTAGTGCTGTTTGCGGATAGTGTTGTTACCAGGCCTGGTAGGTTATGTAAGAGGCGTACAAAGAGTCATGTTGAGTGATCAGTGAAGGACACGGACAAGCCGCGTACTCGTCTGAGACAGCGTTGTCAGTAGCAGACCGAGTTTGGCAGAAGCCTCATTGTGGATGTCGATCTGGCTGGCTGATCGGAACGTGCAACATACAGATTTGTGGGGCATTCGGAGGCAATAGTGCCCCGACGCTGGACTGCATGGCGGTGTCAGTGTAGGCATACTTGTCGTGTTCCGCTAGAACACATTTCAGCACCACAAGGAGGGGTCGCCTTACTATGCACCAAGCACATCGTAACCCTTTCACGTATCCGCCTGCCATGCAAGAACAAGTAATGAACTCACTGCAATGTTCTATGTTATCCTGCACCACTGGTGGACACTAGGAGCAGTAGGACTGAGAAGTTAACATCCCATGCGTTGGCTGCCGGTAACACCACAACACAAACAGCTGCTTCTGAAGGGGCGCTGTGACCGGGGAGCGTGGACTGCTGACAAACCCTTGGTATTCTGTTCGACGAGTAATCTCGGTTTTGCACTACACTGGCAAATATGAAAGTACATGAGGAGAGGTCCCATTCTTCTAATGTTTTGGAGAAACACAACGTTTTAAGCTTGGCGTCTTGGTGTGGGGTATCACCTGTGATGAGAAGGTTATTGCTGGTAGTGGTTTAGGGAATTCTGACACAGAGCGATGCATTACGGACATCCTGCATTCTTACGTGTCACCGGTCATACGAGAATATAGTAGTGCCATTTTTCAACAGGAAACGCTCATCCACCCGTGGCATGTGTCTCTAACAACTGATATTATGTTACTCCCGTGGCCAGTAAGATCTTCAGGTCTGTCCCCGATGGAATGTGTGGAAGCAGCTCGGACGTCAGCTCTGTCCTAGCACCTATGTGCAAGATATCAAGGACAAGTTACAAAAGTCGTGTCACAGTTGCCTCAGGAGAGGATACGACGACTTTATGACACCCCCTCCCAACCGTAGTAGCGCAATCCTAAAAGTACGTAAGACGCAGTTCTCAGTCCGAGTCGCTTGTTATCTAATCTCACGAGTTCAGCACTGCTGTTGCATCGCACAGCATCGATGATTCGCCTTAAGAAGAACACCCCACTTCAAATGATAGTGACCGCAATGTCTGTGCCAAAATGACTAGTTTCATGACGTTATAACCACATTTCAGATCACAAACTGTTAACCTAATTAAGATACAAAAATTATTGTTACAATTGTCTTTAAATAGGGACCGTCGAATTAATATAATGTTGCTCAGCAAGTGAGGTGGACCAGTCTTTCAGTACATAATGTCCTTCAAATATGCGTAAGGGTAAATAACAGAAGTCCCCCATCTTCTTACACAAAATTGGCGTCATCTACATCTGTACCTACATCTACATCTACACCTACTCGCCAAGTCTCCGTACGCTGACTGGCGGAGGGTATCATGTACCACTAGTACTTATTCCGTCCCCTGTCCCACTCGCAAATAGAGCGAAGGAAAAATGATTGTCTATATGCCTCCGTATGAGTCCTACTTTCTTTTCGTGGTAGTTACAAGCAATTTATGTTGGTGCCAGTAGAATCGTGTGGCAGTCAGCTTCAAATGACGCTTTTTCTAAATTTTCTCCGTAGAGTTCCTCGGAAACAACGTCGTCTTCCCTCCATGGATTTTCATTCGAGTTCCCAAAGCACCTCCATAACAGTTACGTGTTGTTCGAGCCTACCGGTAACAAATCTAGCAGCTCTTCTCTGAACTGCCTCGATGTCGTTCTTCAATCCGACCTGGTACGGATCCCAAACATTCGTGCAAAACTCAAGAATAGGTCGCACAAGCGTCCAATACGCGGTATCCTTTACGAGTGAATCACACTTTCCTAAAATTCTCCGAATAAACCGAAGTCGACGATTTGCCTTCCCTACCACAGTTATCACATGCCAGTTCCACCTCGTATCGCTTTGCAGCGTTATGCCCAGATATTTAAACGACTGTACTGTGTCAAACAGGACACTAGTAATACTTTGTACGAACATTACAGGTTTTTTCTTCTTACCCATCCTCATTAGCTTACATTTCTCCACATTTAGGGCTAAATGCCATCCATTACACCAACTAGAAACTTTCTCTAAGTCTTCTTGCATCTTCCTACAGTCACTTAACTTCGACAACTTACCGTACACCACAGCATCATCAACAAACAATCGCAGATTTGCTGCCCATCCTGTCTCCCAAATCATTTACGTATGTATAAAATAACGGAGGTCTTATCACACATCCCTGGGGCACTCCTGACGATACCCTTGTCTCTGATGAACGCTCGCCGTCAAGGACGACATACTTAGTTCTATTACTTAAGGAGTCTTCAAGCCACTCAAATATCTGTTAACTTAGTCTATACGCTCGTACCTTCCGTAACAGCCAGCAATGGGTCACCGTATCAAATGCTCTCTGGAAAAGTAGAAATATGGAATCAGCCTGTTGCCCTTCATCCATAGTGCGCAGTATATCATGTGAGAAAAGATTAGCTAAGTTTCGCACGCACGATACTTTCTAAAACCATGCTGATTCGTGGACATAACTTTCTCAGTCAGAAAAGTTTGTTATATTCGAACTGAATGTTCAAGGATTCTGCAGCAACCGTAAGTTAGGGATACAGGTCTATAATTTTGTGGGTCCGTTCTTTTACCCTTCTTATGTAATGGAGTCGCCTGCGTTCTTTTTGAGTCGCTGGAGACTTCGTGCTGGGCGAGAGATTCACGAAAAATGCAAGCTAGTTAAAACCGAATAAAGTATGTATGCCGACCTCTACAGTTCTGTCCTTCCAACAGGCTTAAAGTACTGGTTTCAGCAAGAACCCGCTTCGTAGAACATTCCTCATCATTCTATCTCTTGATTTCATTTTGTTCTTCGTTACACTTTTTTTTTCTTGTTGACTAACTGCAGAACATTGTCGTTCCTTACTCGATCGATCCTTCTGTTTTCCTTCTCCCCCCTCCCGCCACCTCTTATGAAACAGTTCAAAGGCATACAACCGTTTCGTTTCCGTCTTCTCCAGTGTGCATGTTTCGCAACCATACAAAATTGTGTTCCAAATATATCTCACATACCTTTCCAATACAGGGAGGTAATGACGCCATTCAGTTCTGCGCACTCTCCGCCAAACAGAGAGGGCGCAACATTTCTGGTACATAAGTGTGCTCCACCGTGCAGTAGGCTTTCGTTAATTCAAAACTTGATAAGTCGAATTAGTTAATCGATCGCTTGGGAAAATCTCTGTAATTCTAAAAAAAATCCTATGTGGTAAAAAACGTTGATGGTGTAAAACAGCAACCAGCCACAATTTGTGGCTTTGGTCAGAGGGCCAATGTAAAAGTTTTTGTAGCGATGACCATGGTTGACCTAACCAACCGTTGAAATCTGTGCTGCCCTGGCTTATGTTCAAATTTTGGCTGTTCTGGGGAATAAAAATGAATACAATAAGACACAAAGAAATGAATGACATTAGCTGCTAGTGGGCACTGATTTAACTGAATGAACAAATCTGAAAATTTATGCCGGACTGGGATTCGAACCCAGGTCCCCTGCTTTCTACCAGATGTGCTGATCACTGCCCCATCCAAAGACAGTGGTCGTTACAACTGCACGGAATACTCTACTACGATTCCTGTCAGCCCCAAGTTCTCAACTTATCCACAACACTACAGATGTAGTTCCCCTTGACCAATACCCCCATTACTCGCGGCATTTGGCAGAGTCCTGTAAGAGTTCGAACACGGTATGCATCTGCACTGAAGTGATCAATTGTTTGTCCTTGTCTTAATTAATAATGTGGTATCTTTTCTTTAGAACATATCCTAGGAAGGTGAGGACGACCAGTTGATTCGTGAAAGAACAGACACCTCTAATAAAAAGAATTAATATGATGACGAAGCAGAAGAACGTGAAGAAGGAAGAGAAACAGAAGAAAAATTAGTAACGATTGCATCTGCGACTTCAAAAGAGACGGTCGTGTTTGGAAAAGTTGGTCATTAAAATACAACAAAATGGTTCAAATGGCTCTGAGCACTATGGGACTTAACTTCTGCAGTCATCAGTCCCCTAGAACCTAGAACTACTTAAGCCTAACTAAGGATATCACACACATCCATGACCGAGGCAGGATTCGAACCTGCGACCGTAGCGGTCGCGCGGTTCCAGACTGTAGCGTCTAGAACCGCTCGGCCACCATGGCCGGCAAAACCCAACAACGTAAGTATTTTCGACATTAGCGATAAAAGAAAATGCACTTCTACAAGTATGGTAGAGGTCACTGGAGCAGAAAAAGATCACTGATTTCTTTGCAATGCAAAATTGAAGTTCTCCTGTGCATTTTCGTATATTTGTATATGCGTTTCGTCTTAACTGTTAGAACAAATGATAAAAAGATCGTCTTTGTCTTGATTTTTTAGTTCTTTCTGCGTGCCTTTTCAAAGAAATACTTTTTTTTTTTTTAAATAATGTCTTTAACTGGACTTTCTCTTGAGTCCACCTTGAATATTCAAATCTTAGTTAAATCGACATCTGAGTTATTCGAACATTATTCAGGTTCTTTCAACTTTCAGCTATCGACTATGGTTGGTTGTCCATCGGTAGAAGGGCGCAAATGTAGATGTAAGCAATGTTACTTATAATCCGACTTTATTGCAAAATATTTATTCACATGACCGGTTTCGGTTCCTCTAGAACCATCTTCAGATCTGAAATGACAATGATACTAATTTACTATTTCACAAATGCAAGCCTATTTCGTCCTATCTGATCAAAACCAAATGTAACAGAACGTACCTGCAATTTCGGATACAGGAGTAACCCATCCACACTCAGCAATCTTCACATGCTGCGTCACATTAAATTGGTTGGTAGAATGCACGTCATTTATATTAATTATAAAACTCTTACCGACAGGTGGCGTCTGGTACATTTGTTACATTACATACGCACATACTGTATTAAGCAGATTTTTCTAATTTGCTTTTACCTCTAAAAATACTAATTTAAGATCTATAGTTGTCAAAGTTAAAATCTGTACTTGTCAAAATTAAAATACATAATAAAATTATCGTTTTTGTATCGTCGAAAACAAAGGGCGATTTCTATATCCATGGCGCTGGTGTAGACTTGTTTTCCTCCAGGGTCTGCTTCCGTGGTTCCCGGTATTTCGGTGTTGTGCCGCGAACCGTTCTGTCGCCTGATGCCCATCGCCGTGGGTAAGAGGGCCGTGCAGGACGTTCCCGTCAACTACTGTAGGCTCTGCACGCATCTTCCAGCTGTTTCCCCGTGCACCATCTCTCATCCTCCGGCTTGGACTTCTATTTTTAGAGATAAAAAGCAAATTAGAAAAATCTACTTAATACAATATGTGCATATGTAATGTAACAAATGTACCATACGCCACCTGTAGATAAGAGTTTTATAATTAACGTAAATGTCGTGCATTCTGCCGCCGGTCGGGGTGGCGGAGCGGTTCTAGGGGCTACAGTCTGGAACCGCGCGACCGCTAAGGTCGCAGGTTCGACTCCTGCCTCGGGCATGGATGTGTGTGATGTCCTTAGGTTAGTTAGTTTTAAGTAGTTCTAAGTAGTTCTAAGTTGTAGGGGACTGATGACCTCAGAATTTAAGTCCGATAGTGCTCAGAGCCATTTGAACCTTTTTTTATCCAACCAATTTAATGTGACGCTGCATGTGAAGGTTTCTGAGTGTGGACGGGTTACTCCTGTAACCGAAATTGCAGGTACATTTGATGTTGATCAGATAGGACGAAATAGGATGCATTTATGAAATAGTAAATTAGTATCATTGTCATTTCAGATGTGAAGATGGTTGTAGAGGGACCGAAGTCGGTCATGTGAATAAACCATTTTACAATCAAGACAGATTGTAAGCAACACTGCATAAAAAGTGATTGCGGTATCCCTGCAGACATTATGTCTGTTTTTGCAAAGTAGCGGGTGATCGAAAAGTCAGTATAAATTTGAAAACTTAATAAATCACGGAATAATGTAGACAGAGAGGTGAAAATTGAGCCACATGCTTGGAATGACATGCGGTTTTATTAGAACCAAAAAAATTGATAGACGCGTGGAAGATCTCTTGCGCACGTCGTTTGGTGATGATCGTGTGCTCAGCCGCCACTTTCGTCATGCTTGGCCTCCCAGGTCCACAGACCTCAGTCCGTGCGATTATTGGCTTTGGGGTTGCTTGAAGTCGCAAGTGTATATTGATCGACCGACATCTCTAGGGATGCTGAAAGACAACATCCGACGCCAATGCCTCACCATAACTCCGGACATGCTTTACAGTGCTGTTCACAACATTATTCCTCGACTACAGCTATTGCTGAGGAATGATGGTGGGCATATTGAGCATTTCCTGTAAAGAACATCATCTTTGCTTTGCCTTACTTTGTTATGCTAGTTATTGCTATTCTCGTCAGATGAAGCGCCATCTGTCGGACATGTTATGAAATTTTGTATTTTTTTGGTTCTAATAAAACCCAATGTCATTCCAAGCATGTGTGTCAATTTGTACCTCTGTATCTACTTTATTCCGTGATTTATTCAGTTTTCAAATTTATACTGAAATTTTGATCACCATGTACATCTACATCTACATCTACATCTACATGATTACTCTGCAGTTCACATTTAAGTGCTTGGCAGAGGGTTCATCGAACCACAATCATACTATCTCTCTACCATTCCACTCCCGAACAGCGCGCGGGAAAAACCAACACCTAAACCTTTCTGTTCGAGCTCTGATTTCTCTTATTTTATTTTGATGATCATTCCTACCTATATGGGTTGGGCTCAACAAAACATTTTCGCATTCGGAAGAGGAAGTTGTTGATTGAAATTTCGTAAATAGATCTCGCCGCGACGAAAAACGTCTTTGTTTAATGACTTCCATCCCAATTCGCGTATCATGTCTGCCACACTCTCTCTCCTATTACGCGATAATACAAAACGAGCTGCCCTTTTTTGCACCCTTTCGATGTGCTCCGTCAATCCCACCTGGTAAGGATCCCACACCGCGCAGCAGTATTCTAACAGAGGACGAACGAGTGTAGTGTAGGCTGTTCTTTAGTGGACTTGTTGCATCTTCTAAGTGTCCTGGCAATGAAACGCAACCTTTGGCTCGCCTTCCCCACAATATTATCTATGTAGTCTTTCCAACTCAAGTTGTTCGATATTTTTACACCCAGGTACTTAGTTGAATTGACAGCCTTGAGAATTGTACTATTTATCGAGTAATCTAAATCCAACGGATTTCTTTTGGAACTCATGTGAATCACCTCACACTTTTATTTAGCTTCAACTGCCACCTGCGACACCACACAGCAATCTTTTCTAAATCGCTTTGCAACTGATACTGGTCTTCGGATGACCTTTACTAGACGGTAAATTACAGCATCAATCTGCCAAGAACCTAAGAGAACTGTAGATGTAAGCATTTCTGCAACTCAGGCGACACGCTAGTGACGACAATGTGCGCGAGACCTCTTGCAAGACTAAGGTTCCAGTGATCTCCACTGAACTTGATGCCGCGAACCTAGGTGAGAGATGTGGGTGACTCCCCCGTGTTTGGCCGCGGCCTCTTCCGCGGCCGTCTGTCCCCGCGATGCACCCCCGTGCGTGCCCATTGATCTCTCGCGCCGGCAGGTCCCGGCGCAATCAATCACGCCGGAGGACTTAGCGACGGCAATTCAGTCGGCTTTATGCCGGCTGCGCCACATTGTCGCCGCCGTCGCTCTCTGGCGAGAGCCGGGCCTGCGGTGTATTTAAACACGCGGCGGTGACGTGGCGTGAATACGGCGCCCCCGTGAATGGGCCGCCTACACAAAGGCGCGGCGCGGCGCGGCGCGGCGTGGGCGTCGGGGCGGCCGCGTGGCGTCGCCGGGGCCCGGCGTCGGCGGTGGCGGCGGCGGTGCCGGCGTCGCCGTGACGTGGCGTAGCGCAGCGTGCGCGGGCCCGGCCGCCATTGTCCCCGCGCTGAATGCGCCGCCGGCGAAAAATCACTATTGTTTCCAGTAATTCCACTCTACAGGGAAATCAGCCGGCGCGGGCGTGGCACTGTGCCGCGCACAAAGGTTACCTCGGGAGCCCGCGGGACCCACGGCTCTGTCCCGTATCCCTCCCCACCTCTGCTCCACACTTTCTTCCTGTCTCCATGCCACCGCATCTCTATGTCGTCTCTGCTCCCACCTCTCTGTCTCTCTCTCTCTCTCTCTCTCTCTCTCTCTCTGTCTGTCTGTCTCTCTCTCTCTCTCTTTCTGTCACCCAGTTTTTAAAGGAAAGACAACGTTGTAAAGTAGTTTGCCTCCTTAGTTATCCGTCTGAAACAAACTTGCATTGTTTTATGGTTGCGTACCTCAACTGGTAAAACCGGAACCGTTATAGGAACAGGAAATTTATTCACAGTAGCAAATACGACCCACCCTCGGCTGTAAATTACGATGACAACAGTTGAAATCTGTACCGGACAGAACTCGAACGCAGATTTCCTGCTTTACGGGAGCAGTCGCCTTAACAGCTTAGATCAGGGATTCCCAACGTGTGGTCCGCGGGGGGTCCGCAGCCACCTTTCACCAAATAGTATAAAATAATGAGTAAAATTATTGAATAAAAATGAGAAAATCAAATTCATCGCTGTTTTTTTTTTTCGTGTGAAAAAGATGTGTACTTTTACTTCTGGTCGTATTCCCAAGCAGCCTTTGCGGTTCCTAAGTGAGAACGCATACACAGTTTAGTGCCGGAGATCGCGGCTTCTCTGACCGACTGTTTTGCAACAATACGGGGGTCGTTGGTGCGCCGGCTCACGGCGCTAGATGCGCTGAAAACTTTTACGCATGCGCGGAGCGACTCTTTGTCGACCAATCATAGCGCTCGCTGGCACGTATGCGGCCCCAGGCATCGTTAAATGTTAAACTTGCTTGGTCAGTGCACTACCTATTTCATAAGTCGATTTTTGACCAGTTTAATACTTCTAACAGGGATCCGTGGATGAAGTCAGGATCATTGAAGAAGGGTGCGGTTTCTCCAGCGCCTTCACTACAAGGGAAGTTTCCAGTTGAAATGAATTATGAGGGAGGACGACAAAAGGAAGAACAATCACAAGATGCTCCAAAGACTATTGATACTTCGGGGGAGGGGGGGGGGGGAGAGTTGGGGGGGGGGCTCATTGGGAACACGGCACTTGCATTAAGAAGCTTTCAGTTCCCATGGGTTTCGCTCTGAAATTTAAAAGTTGCTGTGCTCTTGACTGACTAGGGGTCCGCCATGGAATTCCGAGTTGGCTACAAAAATTCGATTTTTAGATTTTAGCATATTCGAAATGCCTGGTCTCTCCTGCGTGAAACAGTTTTTGTTTTATATAAATTGGACAGTATTTTTTTGAGATATGATGGTTTTCCTGACATTGTGTGCAATCTGGGGACGGTGACAGCAAGGCTTATGACCAGGTATGTGCAGAACAACCCTATGGTCCTAATGTCACAATTTCTAAATTAGAGTGTATTGGGCAAGTCCAGAAGAGAATGGGGTCCAGGTTGAGAAGATTGTTGAAAGAAAAGTCATAAATAGTATTGGAAGATGGTAAGAAGATAGGTGGTAAAGGTCGCCTAACAAATGCTGAAATAGACAGATTACACAATTATTATGGCATGGCCATAAGAAGAAATGTAGGGAATTTAAGGAACATGAAAATAGCTGAATGGGCTGTCTTTTTCCATAAGCTTTCGGCAAGTGAACATTCAGTGCACGGTCTTTGCCCGAATGATCCTGACACTTGGTGCAAGTACAGGAGAAGTGCCAGATATGACCACAAAACATTCTTTACCTGCATCAGTAATGAATAAAATTAAACCTATATTTAGAGACCTTTGTAAAGATACTGTGACACTACAACGCAGTCCTTGCTATAAATTTTTTACGCCTATTTAACACATGAAACTATTTGTATACGATATGTTGTCTAGTGTAAATATGTATTGTAAATACTATGTTTAAATTATGTAATATTTAACACTGGCAAGTCAGGGCATATTTAGTTAACGCTGAAGTCAGAGAGATTGTTTTGTCGCGCCTCTGGGCGCGGGAGCGCGCCAGCGGCCAGTAGTAGCAGTGACGCCGTGCTGGGAGTAAGACGTACAGTCGAGTGCTGCTAGTCCTAGCTGTGTTACGTCCAACGGCTAGTGTGTGGATCTAAGTACGACGGGAAAGTAATGGTCGGCACATCTGGAAGCATGGCCGGGCAAGTTATTATGGATTAATGGGCATAGTGCTGAAGAAACAAGGACTTAAATGTGAAGCGCACTGTGGGCCCAAGTCGCAACAGTAAAAGCCCGCTGCCACATTGTGTCGCTGCCGTAGACTTCCGTCGATCCACCGATCTACGTAATTTTCGTAGGATAAAATTGAAGAAGGACTGCCAGAGACTGTGCTTTTCTCTGAAGTTGAACAATTAATAACAAGCATTTTATAATAGAAGTTTTGCAGTTACATTCCACCAGACAATAACACCAAGTAGGTTCCTTCCAATCTTTACCTTATTGAACCTAGCGTGTCACGCCATTATCAACAGAAAATATGTTAATTATCAAATTATTTGCATAGACGGTGAAGAGTAAATTTCAGACTGGTTATCATAGTTAATTGTTGCACTTAATAAGCTTACGCCAACCGTAGTAACTTAATAATAGACTGAAGTAATAAATTTTATTATTAAGATTTATTTCAATGCATATTCAGCTTAAGTTAATTCAAGGATATTTCATGAAACTATAAAGCTTATTCCACCTGACAATCCCCCAATTAATGAATTATTTTCATTCAAAACATAGTTAACCAATTATTGGCAATATATTTCATTATCGGTAGATTAAACTGTGCAAAGTACCTAATTTTAAAGACAGAATGACAGTCCATTATTCAAAATCTCGTTAGATAATTATCTGTGTTATCAGCATTGCACTTAGCTGACAAGTTGTGAACAAAATAAGTGTAGCTAGATTGATATGACATTGTTTTATATGACTACTGAGCCTGACACAGCACTTACGTAAAAGTTCCCGTTCCACCTGCTGCGCTACAGACAGGTAAACTTTATTTTTGACACAATTATTCACGTACGTAATAGTACTGTCTCTCATCAGTTGAGCTGGCGACCTATTTTTTAATTGCTTTTACAACTTAATCATGTCTTTCGGCAAAATTTCCACTGGAAAACTTATTTCCAAATGATTTCCATTATTTCATTTACCGATCGTTATTGAATGAAATTACGCATTCATTAACGATCAAGTTATAACATCTCCTGTTTCTCGCGGAATAATCATTATTTACTTCGGATTCGGATGCCTTATCCCGACACGGGTCAAAATTCATAATTCACGGTCACTGACAACTTGTAATTTCGCAAATCCTGGGAAGCAGGGGGGTGTTATAATACCTTGTTGAAGAAATGTCTTCATGGGAAAAAACAAAAATTAAATGAATGTGTGAATTCTGTCATTTGGAACCGATTACCGAAAATTGTATTTGTTGAGCTTACAACCCTCAAATTTGGTGTTTATGATGCTATTTTATGCTTCAGTGATGGTGTTATTAGAAAACTGGATGTTTTGGAATTATTGGGTGTAAAATCTAGAGGAAATACTGCAAAATCCTTGGTACAAATAGATAAAGAGAGAATCCGCAAAGCAGATATCGCTAATTTAAAATGCACAAAAGAAGTCAGACAGAAAAGAAGAGAGACCAAGAGAAGAAAAGAAGATCAGTATGATTCAGATGATGATCAGTATGATGCAGGAAAATATTAGTGGTAAGTAATTCTCATCAACAACTATACTAGAATTGCAATACTAAACTTTAAATGGATTTTTCTCAAAACTACATTTTTTTTACTTTCAGGTACCACTATGTGATAAACTAATGGGGTTAGAATCATGAAATTTGGTCAATTTTACTGCAGATGGTAATAAGTTATTAAAAGTAAATTGAGAACCACCACGAGTCAGAAACTGTTTTATAATAATTAATGTACAAAAAAGTTAAATTTTACTAGTGAAACAATAAAAATCTTTATCTTCGAAACCATAAGAGGTATTATTTTCATTTTACTTGTACATTGGCGCATACATGTTATATACATGAAGTAAAAGTTTCATTTTTTATCATTTATAGTTCTTTTGAAAAGTGTACCTATTCAAAGGGTAAAATAGCAGTGGCAGAATAGGGATAAAAATTGCCTTCTGTCTCCCCTTAAAAACACAGGCATTGCTGTTTCGTATTTATTCGTCAATACCAGACCCTCGACTCTCAATAGACACGTTCATCCCGGACGGAAATATACATAACGTGCGAGTGCAGATTGTGATAGAAGGACGACGACATATGGGAGCTTTGGTGTGGCTGTGATTCGTGCATGGACAGCCGAAGTGGTTAAGGTGACCACTCGCGAAAATCAGGAAATTCGGGTTAGAATCCCGGTTCGGAACAAATTTTCATTGTCATTCTAACATACAGCCGAATACAACTGCGAATACGTTTCCTGTGGTTCTTGACCGGTGTAGTCGCTGCTGCGCCATTTCCTTCGGACATGCACTTGTTAACAACACAGGCACTGCTATTTCTTACTTATAGGATCACTTTGTTCTCCATCTGTCTCTTGAGGCCCCTTTTCCTCAGGAACCGGCAGAGGTATCATTTTGAAATTTATGTCAGTTACTAAGGTCTATGCTCTCTTGGTACTGTGAAAACTTTATTATTCCAAGTATTTGCACCCATTTAAGTCTCTATCTGCACCTACATCTACATCTTCACGATTAGTCTGCAGTTCAGAATTAAGTGCCTGGCAGAGAGTTCATTGAACACCTTCGAGCTATTTCTCTACCGTTCCACTCTTGCAGAGCTCGCTGGAAAAACGAACACCTAAATCTTTCCGTGTGAGTTAGTATTTCTCTTATCCATATCTAGGTGGGCGACAAAAAATTTTCGCAGTTGAGGAGCGATGAAGGAAACTTCATGAGAAGATCTTGCCGCCACGAAGAACGCCTTTTTTTTTTAATGACCTCAGCCCAATTCTTCTATCATATGCGTGGCGTTCTGTACCCTATTTCACAGTAGTATTAAACGAACTGCCCCTCTTTGAACATTTTCGATGTCCTCCTTCGATCCTGTCGGATGCGAATCCTACAGCGCACAGCAATACTCAAGAATATGGTGGAAAAGAGTAGTTTATGCAGTCTCTTTAGAAGTTCTGTTGCATTCTCTAAGTGTTCCGCACATAAACGGCAATCTTGGGATCGTTCCAATTGAACTAACGCGTAACTGTAATCTCTAAGCAGGCCGGTGTGACCTTGCGGTTCTAGGCGCTTCAGTCTGGAACCGTGTGACCGCTACAGTCGCAGGTTGGAATCCTGCCTCAGGCAGGGATGTGTGTGATGTTTAAGTAGTTCTAAGTTCTAGGGGACTGATGACCACAGATGTTAAGTCCCATAGTGCTCAGAGCCATTTGAACCATTTTGTAATGTCTAAATATTTAGTTGAATTTAAATCTTTTAGATTTTTATGATTTATCATGTAGCCGAAATTTAGTGGATTTCTTTTAGTACCGATGTGGATGACTCTCCACTTTTTTTTATTTGTTGCCCGTCTGTCTGTCTGTCAGTCCGACTGTTAAGACCCCTTTTTGTCAGGAACGAGTGGAGGTATCAATTTGTAATTTATGTCGGTTGATTCCCATATTCATACAGCCAAACCCTGTCCTCACTACGGTATTGTCAGTTCTAGAGTCACAGGACACTGTTGATATAACTGAGTGTGATTTTCAAGCTCCCGCAAAATGTGTTGTCAACAGTAAGACACTTCTGCCCCCTCCCCACTCTTAGCTCAGGTTACACGTCGCCCGACGTCTAGGTCACGTGTGAACCAGTCACACACTCGGGCTGCAGGGCAGCCCACACAAGCCCCAAGC
This sequence comes from Schistocerca serialis cubense, assembly GCF_023864345.2. NCBI lineage: Eukaryota > Metazoa > Arthropoda > Insecta > Orthoptera > Acrididae > Schistocerca > Schistocerca serialis. The sequence continues at coordinate 1,253,564,530 of NC_064638.1, read as the reverse complement.
CCTCCCCGTGTTGCTTTCAAACACATAATAGGGCACAGTGCCCGTGCCGCAAAGCCCAGTGTTTCGCACGTGGCAAACAAGGCCACGTACAATCGATATGTTTAAGTGTAGAGGGTGTTAGGCAGCTTTCACATTCCATCTCATGCACTGATTCTAATGAAGTGTATGCTGCTTCTGCTGTGTAACGTTCCGCCGATCCTATTGTTTCGTCAGATTGCCAGGACACAAACTCTGAACTTGTCAATTGGCAATCCAGTAAGTTGTATGTTCAGTTGCGCGAGTTCAACAAGTGTGTTAATTTCCAGTTAGATACGGGTGGTACTGTTACACTGCTCAAACGCGCTATGTATGAATGGTTAGGTAGCCCACAGCTTCATTAACCACATAACTCATTGTCAGCACACAATGGACAACCTATTCCAGTGCTTTAGCGTTATTCCATGTGTTGTGCTCTCGCGAGTCTACCAACATTTTTGGCATGGATAGCTTCGGCCTTTTCGGATTGTCCGTTTATGAGAAGGTATTACAAATTAATTCAACCGGCTTTCTGAGCAATATCAATGCTTTATACGGCAAGTACAGTTCTCTGTTCCATTGTAGTTCCGGCAAGGCCCAAGGTTCCAGGCCCATGTGACACTGCAGAGTTGCAACGGTTGCAGGACAGTGACGTCATCAAACCAGTGGCAACCAGCCGATGGGCATCACCTTTGGTGGTCCTTACTAAAACGCTGGACGAGTTGAAATTGTGCTGACTATAAATCACCCGGCAACTGACATTTTCCTGTGCTCCACCATGAGGATTTGATGGACAAATTAGGTCAGGATCATTTCTTATCAAAAATTCATCTCCAGAAGGCCTACCTGCAACTGCTTTAGAGTATAAGGAGATTTTTGTGATCAACAGACACAAGGCATTATTCCAGTTGCAGCCGTTACCATTCAGTAGCGCTTCCGCCCCAGCTATTTTCCAAATGTACTTTCAGCAACTGACGTCACAAGTACCTTATTGTTCCAAATATTTAGATGATACAGTTGTCTCCGTCGTACATCAGCAGAACACTTACAAAATTTAGAGGCACTTTTTCAAGTGCTATCCAAAGCGGGACTGACGTCCAACGGCTTTCCAGTGGATGAGAGACGCACTACTAAGCGATCGGTGTTTGATTCACTTCGATCCTAGCAAGCCTGTCATTCTTGCAGTAGACACCTCATCTAATGCCATTGGTGTGGTGTTGTCACACTAAGTGGGCTCCAATGGCAGGTCAACTGCGACTGTGTCAAGTACATTGACAAGGCCCAATTCAACTACAGCCAACTTGAAAAGTAGGCGTTGGCTATCATTTATCAGTCACACATTTTCATCAATACCTGTACGGCCGCTGCTTTTCGATAGTTATGAATCACACACCATTGACAGATCTGTTCAGGTCCTCACAGTCTGTCCCAACACATCCAGCGCAAATGTTACAGCAGAGGGCCCCAGTATGAGTTGGCATATCGGCCCAAAACATTCCAACGCCAACTTCCTTTCGAGGCTCCCTGTTAGCTCCTATGCTGAGTTTTAATTCCTCTGAGGACTCCTGTGATCCCATTGTTTCAAAATAAATCCCACTATTGAAAAATTTTCCGGTCATTTCAGCCGTGTGGCACAGTAGACAGCATTGGGTCCGATGCTGCAGATGGTGCTCGGGTGTGTTCGTCGTGGGTAGGCGCGGAATCTGAAGGAGATCAGCCACCCGTCGCTTCATTGCTCCTTTGCTCATCAGGGGGCTATCTCTGTGTGGATGGGCGTCCCGCTGATGCACACAGAAAGTGGTCACGCAAGAATGGTGCTCCCTCAGACCCTTCAGCAAGAAGTTGTTCAGTTGTTGTACCAAAGTCAAGGTTGGGGTATTGTCTCTACCAAGCAGTTGGTTCAAATGGTTCAAATGGCTCTGAGCACTATGGGACTTAACTTCTGAAGTCATCAGTCCCGTAGAACTTAGAACTACTTAAACCTAACTAAGAACATCACACACATCCATGCCCGAGGCAGGATTCGAACCTGCGACCGTAGCGGTTCCGGACTGAAGCGCCTAGAACCGCTCGGCCATTCCGGCTGGCACCAAGCAGTTGGCAAGGCGCCTTTGTACATGGTTGAGAATGGATGTACAAATAGAGGCCACGCATGACTTCACAGGGTACAATGAGTGCAGAGTACCAACCCACTCCCCTAGAGCGGTACTTTGAGTGGCAATGCCCTAACGGACTTTGACAACGCCTGCACATAGGTTTTGCTTGTGTACGAGTATATTCGAACACAGCCTGGCTAGTGGTTGTGGATGCGTACAGCAAGTTTCCCTTCGTCGTTCCAATGAAGTCCACCACCTCAGTCAGTGTCAGCTCTTATGTCGATCTTCTGCACTGAAGGCTTACCTGAGGTGATAGTGTCAAATAATGGGCCGCAGTTCACGTCTTGGATGATTGAACAGTTTTGTAGACACAACAGTATTCGCCATTTCCTTACAGTTCCTTTCATTCGAAGTCGAATGGTGAAGCCGAACGCTTTTTAAGGGCACTCAAATCAAAGGTGGACAAGTTGTATCGCTCCCTGCCCAAAGATGGAATGTCGCCAGCTATCGGAGCTCCTCCATGGTCGACGCCATTATTTGCTGCGTCCGCTGCTGAGATCTTATGTCCCTCCTTCTGAGTCACAGTGTCTGCCACATCAGCCAGTGCTCTTTTGTTGGTTTCGAAGGCGTCGCAGATGGGAGCAAGGTGTTGTGTCTGAGGTGTTACCCCACTACACTTACATCATCATTGGTCCGATGGGGTTCCACAGATGGCATCAGAACCAGATTCGGCCAGTCCCCCGGGAGGTTCTGCCGCCCCCTCTCTGTTCACAAATCCAGGACGCAGCTAGGGCACGCAGTACCCACCACCAAAGTCGCAGACGTCGCTTCTGGCAGCACGGTAGTCTCCACAGCGGGGACGCCCGTGGACGTCGTCTTGGTGCCCCCACCAGCGTCTCAGTGTTGCTGGTAGCCCGTGACGCCCGGCCGGACTTACCGGCGAGAGCAGACGAAAACATCTGCATAAAGGGAAGTGTGACCACCCTACTTCCCCTGGGTTCGCCGCTGTCCGCAGTTCAGGATTTGCTGAAACCGCGTCACGTGACATTAGCAGCCATTGTGGGCCCAAGCGTTACGTGTGCAGCGTAGGAATAGTTGTGTATTTTCGAAGTTTTCAGTAGAATAATGCCTCAGTGCTGTGCTTATGGCTGTTCGTTTCCAGTCGAAAAGGGAGGAAAACTGTACAGAATTCCTTCCGAAGGGAGGGATGCAACAAGACGGAGAATATCCAATCCACTCGAACAGCAAAAAAAAAAGGCTGAAGAGCTAATAGGATGGTTTAATGGTAATTTAATTACAAAATAGAAATTTTAAAGATGAAGTTGCCACTGATAGCACATAAAACGAAAAATAGTGAGTGGTACCGTACAAAGTTATCACGAGTAGTAAAAAAAAAATTTGACCTGACTGACTGTACAGTGCCGGCCGGTGTGGCCGAGAGGTTCTAGGCGCTTCTGTCTGGAACCGCGCGAGCGCTACGGTCGCAGGTTCGAATCCTGCCTCGGGCATGGATGTGTGTGATGTCCTTAGGTTAGTTAGGTTTAAGTAGTTCTATGTCTAGGGGACTGATGACCTCAGATGTTAAGTCCCATAGTGCTCAGAGCCATTTGAACCATTTTTTTTTAAATGTACAGTATGGTTTAAACTTATAATTAGGTTGTTCACAACAATAAATTATACTTTGTTCTACACAATATAATGTACAAAAAGAAAAAAAATGCATTATGCATGTACCGAACCTATGACTTTTTTTTTTTTTTTTTTTGCGCATTTTGTTCGTTCTATTTGGTTGTATCGGATGTCACGTGGCATCCGTTTAAGTTCCTTGTTGATCCCTTCACTCAGTTCTTTATTACTAAGAGCAGCCAGCCTCTGATCGAACACGTTGAGATATCGCGCCGGCAGTTTCGTAACCATTAACGTTACCAGGAGACTGTTATTACTGTTGCAACCTGGCCGCTAATCTACGTTGTATTAACGCGAGTACAGTTGTCACTGTTTCCTACTGCCTACTTTTTATCGCAGGCCTAGTTTTATTCGAACACATTTTAAAAATATTGTATTCTCTTATAATTTCGTAATCATTCTCTTAATGTCATAGAACAATTTCCACACAAAATTTTATGGGATATATCTCACAAAGCCGGCCGGGGTGGCCGAGCGGTTCTAGGCACTACAGTCTGGAACCACGCGACCGCTACGGTCGCAGGTTCGAATCCTGCCTCGGGAGTGGATGTGTGTGATGTCCTTAGGTTAGTTAGGTTTAAGTAGTTCTAAGTTCTAGGGGACTGGTGACCTTAGAAGTTGAGTCCCATTGTGCTCAGAGCCGTTTAAGCCTTAGCTGACAAAAATATGAAACATGCGTAATCATATAGGCACGTTTAACAATTCTATTTACTAAGTAACCACGCATATACATTTGAATCCATTGCTTTATTTCATAGCCGCGCGGTCTAAGGCACTGCAGTCATGGACTGTGCGACTAGTCCAGGCGAAGGTTCGAGTCCTCCCTCGGGCATGGGTGTATGTGTTTGTCCTTAGGATAATTTAGGTTAAGTAGTGTGTAAGCTTAGGGACGGATGACCTTCGCAGTTAAGTCCCATAAGATTTCACACACATTTTTATTTTTTTATTTCAAATAACAAAAGAGACATTGGGCGAATTCTCGTATTACCGAGCAGCAGGAAGAAGTAGTAAGTCGATATAGAGCTTCAAACTAGCAATCGATTTTTCCTTGCACTTGCCAACTAATATTGGTTCCCTTTTGTCCTGCTGACTATTGGATAAGAACAATTTAGCGCTTATTACGAAAACAGGTTTTCAAACTCGATACCGCAACAAGGACTGCGAGATCTTCTTTTCGATTCATTTAGCTTAAATTTGTTGAGATTTTTTGTTGCTAAATATCCGACATGTTCCCTTTGAAGCCACTGATCAGTTTTAGCAGTGCATTAGTCGGTTGAGGGCACTTCTTTAATATACACGGCTAAATGTGCTGCAGAAGTCGATGTATCACCAGCGGCGCAGTGGGACCAAAATGGCGGCCACTGGCAAGTTGGCCGTACTTCCGCTATACAGAGCTGTGGCATCTCGCCTGTCGCATCGTCTGCCCCCACGCCTATGGCCGCCAACGCTCACTGTGTGTTTTGTTTCCCAGTCACCTTTTCCAGCCGTGTGCTGTGTGGATACTGGGCTGCGGTCTGGTGCTTGGCGCCAACTAAACGCGCTCGATAAGGGACTGAAGAAAAATCAAGATCTGCTCATAGGATCTGTCGATCTAGAAAAAGCGTTATACGGGGTGATATGGTGTAAGATTTTCGGAATTCTGAGAAAAATAGGAGTAAGATACAGGGAAAGACAGGTGATACACAATACGTACAGGCAACAAAGGGAACAATTAGAGCCGAAGAACAAGAACGAAGAGCTCTGATCGTAAGGGGTGTACATAGGGATGCAGACTTTCGCTCCTACTATTTAATCTGTACATCGTAGAAGCAGTGACGGAAATGTAAGAAAGGTTCAAGTGTGGAATTAAAATTCAGGGAGTAAGGATGACAATGGCAAGATTCGCTGATGAAGTTGCTTATCCGCAGAGAAAAATCACATGATATGTTGAATGGAATGAACGGTCTACAGAGTACGCAATACGATTTGAGAGCAAACCATTAAAGAGACAAATATAATGAAGAGTAGCAGAAATGAGAATAGCGAGAAACTTAACATGAAAATTGGTAGTCACGAAGTAGCCGAAGTTAAGGAATCCCGCTACGTTGAAGCAAAAAACTGATTAGGGACGAAGCAAGATGAACATAAAAAGTACAAGAGGGTATTTCTGGCCAAAAGAAGTCTATTGGTACCAAATGTAGGCCTTAATTTGAGGAAAAAATTTCTGAGACTATACGTTTGGAGGACAACACTATGGTAGAGAATCATGGGCAAAAGAAAAACCGTATCCGGCGGCGCGTTGCGCTGCTGCTGCGAATAAAGCTGTACTCACCTTGTGGTGAATCTCTTCTCGCACGCACGACTCCTTGAATTTACTGAAATATAGTTCTCAGAAGAAAAAGCTATAGAAAAAACAGCTGTACGCCTCGTAACAACAAGTCGCACTAACAATTGTTTTGTCGGAGGAAGATTAATAGTTAAATGAAGTATTTTTGTTCATAAAATTTCATGCTATTACGGTAAGCTTGCACACACAAGAAACTACGAAGCCTTACTCTAAGCTGTACAAAGTTTGGAAAGTTCAATAGGACACATCACTCATAAACGCAGCCCATTTATGGTATTTTATTAGTTATCCTTCACCGGAAGTTTAAGGACGGATTGTTTCTCTTACAACAGCTCTCTCAAATGTTGCTATACTCAGTCTCACGTAGCGTTCGCGAGTAAGCAACACGCCATGCGGAACGCTGAATTTAGCTGTCGAAAATGTCATCAAAGGTCATAAATTTCATACCGTGCATTAAAGCGAACTCTCTTCCACACCTTGCGGCACTTCTCAAACATTCTGGTACCGAAATATCACAATAATTTTCATCGGATCACCTATCAGTAGGTCTGATCTCTACGAGATCCGAGCCCGACTCTACTCATCTGTCTACACAAAAGAAGTCTCTAGTTCCCAAAATACGCGTGAATATGCTAATTTCTGACTCGCAGAGACACATCACAGCCAATCAGAAAGCAGCATCAAGCCTGCTCAATCTCGCGCATGTATACAGAACCAATCAAAATTTGTCACTGAAGCAGAACAGTAAATTAACGTAAATAAATTCTGAAAACCCACAGATATAAAATTAACTCCTTCATTTTCCCAGTACCATAAACTGGCGGAATAGTTTTTAACAAACGTCATTCTCGAACATTCCTCACGAGATCCGTTACTTCAATGTATAATATAAAAACTTAACATAAAACATTATTTCACGTCCATACCTTCATGCGCTCATTTAACTAAGCACAACTACAGTAGTAATTAATGAGCAATTAGAAAATTAAGCAAACAGAATTGACTGCAGCTCTGACAGTCTTTTCAGCTAGTGATCTCTACCAGATCGCATAGAAACTACGTGCACTCGTACATCTGACGCCCCCTGTCCTGCGCGTGGCATACTGCACGCCTGTTCACTATTGTTATGTGCGATCTCAATAGGTACGGCGCTGCGCCACACGGAACACAAGAGAATCGAAGTGTTTGAGACATGGTTGTCTAATAAAGAATAAGGAGGTGCTCCGTAAAATCATGACGTTAGGAACTCATGGAAAACACTGACAAGAACAAGGGGCAGGAGGATAGGAGATGAGTTACGTCATCAAGGAATAACCTCCATGGTACTAGAGGGAACTGTAGAAAGTAAAAACTGTATTGGAAGACAGCCATTGGAGTACGGAAGTACTTGAGGATGTAGGTTTCAAGTGCTACTCTGATTCTGTGCAGTGAAGAAACTTCTTAGTGACTGATGTCAACTATTGCTGCACCAATTATCTATTGTAACACCCCAAGATTTAAATTTTACAAGTGTTGTCATAGCTATAAAAAAAAAAATTCATAAGCACAGACTACGTATCTGGGATTAAGAATTTGTAGGAGGCTATCGATATTACTTTTTACATTTTAGTCTGTTTTACAAATGTGTTGGTCAGGGATTTTCTCTGCCTCGTGATGACTGGGTGTTGTGTGATGTCCTTAGGTTAGTTAGGTTTAAGTAGATCTAAGTTCTAGGGGACTGATGACCATAGATGTTGAGTCCCATAGTGCTCAGAGCCATTATATACAAATGTGTTACATTAAAAAGATTTGTGCTTAAATAATTTTATATCTTCTACTTTCGTCAATCAATTTCTATAACATGTGTGTTTATCATGGATTTCTAGTAGCCCATGTTCATAGTTCATTTTCATCCAGAAAAGAAGTTCCCTGAAGGTTGTTCGATAGAGAGCAGAGAAGGTGAAAATCCGAGAGCCCAACAGCAAGTGAACAATGTGGGTGCGGTATGAATTCCCAACCCAACTCCTGTACAGTATTTTTCTGTCGGTCAAGCAGAATGCGAGTGGGCGTTATCGTGGGACATCATCAATACACGCAGAATTTTTAGTCGTTGTTCTTGGACTGCGTCTGCAAGACGTCTCAGTTGTTGACACATGTCAGCAGTGATGGTCACACCTCGGGGAAGCAATTCGTAGTACACCACACCGTCTCTGTTCCATTAAATGCGTAACATTACCCTTAGTGAATGCACGTAGGTCTTTGTATGCAGAGTTGCTGCTTTGTTTGGCCTCACCCATTCCTTTCTTTCCCCTATGTTAGCATAAAAACACCGTTTACCGTCACCAGTAACAATACAGGATAGGAAAGGTCGATGTTGTTTACGAGCCAATTGATAAGAAGCAAGCAGAGATGCACATATGGCCACCCACAGATTTTTGTGATTTTCACTTAGAGCAGGGGCGGGCAGGAATCCTGCACGCGTGCGGTGCTCTTGCACGCGTGCAGTTAACAAGTGTTCTGCGTGCACACAGGGGCAAGCTAGCCACCCGCTTATCTTCCCTCCCCACCATACCTTCTGTCCACTCCTTCCCGTGTAATGCGTTTTGTTTCCTAGCTTGCTTTATTGAATGGTGGAGTAAGGTTAGTAGGAGTGCTTGAAAGAAATCATGGTTTGAAAGAGTACCTATTAACTACGATACGTTTTATTTAATAATCACAGGTGGAGTTTATAATAGGTTTAATACCTGGAACAAAATTTCTACATACAGGAAACGCAAACAGTTACGTAAATTTTCATCACTTATGTTTGCTCTTAACCGAGGCTTATTAATTGAGCAAATGGTTTTCCAGCTCTCGCGATATTAAGTGCAATTTTATAACTTGCACGTAACGCTGGCCTATTATTGTTGTCGTCCTGAAAAATTGAAAACAGTACTGCATAAAATATTAAATCAGTTAGATGAGAGACGTGATGAAAGAAAGTCGCAGACGTCTCGTGACAACAGCAAATAGGACACATTCATCTAATATCGTCAGATCGCTCTTCTTAAGCTCAGCCGATTTCACCATCCGCTCAGAATCCGACGATAAATTGTACTCGTCCTTGTGAAATTTGTTATAATGGCCTTCAATACTAAACTTCCGCTGACCAGCGAGAATACTGCCACATATTAAACATTTCGGATTTTCACGTTGTTGCACAAAGAAAAAATGATTCTCCCATTAGTTTTTAAAAGATAGCAAATCTCCAATTCTCCGTTTCCTTGATTCACTCTGCATTTTCCGGTTCTTGAAATGCAACGTTCACTACGTAGTGGTCGCTTCGCATCAACGTCAGCGGCTTAGCCTGGCACTACACTGCCGCAACCTGCCAGCTGTTCCCACTGCCCAGGTGGACGATTGCACGCGAGCAGCACACGTGCAGCGCTGTGAGCTCATGAGCCGCGTGCAACGTTTGCCCGCCACTGACTTAGAGCATGTGGCGCCCATGCACTCGAACCTTCCCCATTACAGGCAACTGTCGCAGGATGGTAGACGGATCTCGAGTACACCAACGTGGATCATTGTCGAGCAATGCGTTTAAACGATCTGCGCCACACCGCGGAGGTCTTCCTGGACGTAAGAGTCAGTAATGAGAAAATTATCATCAAACAAGCACTGTATCATTGGAGACATACAGAGATGAGTGCGTGTGCCGGGACTCACCCCTGTTAACTGCTACCAGCACCATGTCATCATAACGCGACTGTGCGTGGCCTACAAAGCATTGCTCCATAATCTGAGAATGAAATTAAAAAATTGAAGTAACGTTCCAGACTTTGTCAATATATGCTTCAGTATATTAATGTTAAAATTGTTAAATCGGATAAATACGTTTCACCGAATACATTGGTTTAAGAAAAAAATAAGTGGCTAGAGAGCTAAAAATTGTGCAGTATGTGCAAATGTATGTCACAATCACTGTTACCAGTCTCAACTTGATAGGACAAATATTTTCATCGCCATCGGCGTTTTTACGATAAATTTAAGGCGCTAAATATTAGACTCAGGGAGACGAAAACTCGTATGAAGCTTCAGTTTGTTATAGAAACATTAACTTTGTGACTCCATTACGCTACCTCTAATAATTTTCAAGTAATTTACTAAAAACTAAAATTGGAACAAAAACTTTCCTCATTTGTAATAGATTAAGTATCGTTTGTATTAATGATAGGAAGCTCTAATTACAGCACTTGATTACGTTAAGCAAATAATACATCTGTACCAAGTTTCAAGACTTTAGTGTAAATAACAATCAAAAAAAAGTTCTCTTAAAGAAGTAATTCGGAGGTCGTGTTCTACTGTCGGTTCGGTTCAAAAATTGCAGCCGGCAAAGTTTAAATGAAGTGAAGCTGAAACTTTTACTCTGATTAAATTCAGCTTCACTCCATTCATATAAAAATCACGAAGATTGTAAACTGATACATAACAGAGTTATTCAATTATACGTGTCCGAGAAAACGGCAATTTAGATGCTACTACCTGAGCATAGAGCGGTTAATGGCAGATATTCCGTTCGGCCGTTCGCTGCCCCCATACATATATGCGGCCAGAGCGGCAGTGGAGACACTTCGTACCGAGCTATCAGTGTGTCTGCGTTAGAGTCCTGCATGACCGAGTAAGCGAGCACAAAATACGAGATGGGCCGAGCACACCCTAACTGGATATGCTGCCCGCACTAGTTCTTGTGATCCAGCATAGAAGCCGTGACCGAATACGTAGCACGTAACTTCAAACACATTACACGTGTCATTATCCGTGTGAGACTGCAGCCAGTACGGGCTTCTCATTTGTGGTGTGTCTCTCTCTCTGTAATCATGCAGTGCGAGGAAGCCAGTGCAGTAAGACGTAAGATTGAAACCAATGTTTACACATTGAAGAAACGGGAAGGTCTAAAGAGCCAAGTATGGAATACATTTCTGTTGGTTGTAGACGAAAACAGTGCGTCTACTGGGTACCTATCGTGCATAAACTGCTCCACATTATTGTGTTTCCGGTCGGGAACCACTCATTTAAAGAAACACAGTTGCAAGAAACCTCACATAGATACAGTTCCTTCAGGTATACCGGCAGTAATAAAAAATGGTATTACAGCAAAGTGTGTTGGAATGTGTGCTAAAGATATGAGACCTTTTAATGCCATTTCCGGTCAAGGTTTCAGAGAACTAGGCCAAGAATTAATACATCTAGTTGCTCATTATGGAGAAGTTAACCTGGCAGTTGTCATGGCCACATCCCTCTACTATAAGCAGGCATGTCAAAGAACCAGCTCATGCAATACGAAACAGCATAATGCCTTCTGTAATTGCGGAAGTTATTAATAAAACATGTGCTGCGACAGTTGATATGTGGACTGATTCGCATAATCAGGTGCACTATTTGGCTCTTACAACACATTACATTAACACAGATTGGTCTCTTGTGAACAATGTTTTATTTACAAAAAAATTTCCGGGCGTTAAGAAGACGGGAGTAAATATTACGAAATAAATTGAAGAGAGGATGGCTGACTGGGACATTTCGCAGGACATGTTGCACAGTTTTGTTTTCGTCTCCGACCAGGGTGCCAATGTAATGAAGGCTTTGGAAAATCACGAAAGGATTCCCTGTGCTGATCATTGTATAAACACACCACTTAGCCATACTTTCGATGAAGATAACTACTTGTTAAATCATGCACCGAACATCGCATCAACAATAAATACTGCAAAATGCATTGCAAGGTACATTAAGAAAAGTGACCTCTGCCCGTCTTTGAAATCATCGTTGAAACAAGTGGTCTGCACACGCTGGAGGAGCTTGTACACTATGCTGGAATCCTTACACACTCAGTATAACGAAGTTACAGCTTTGCTGATTGAAAAGGAGTCCGCTTACAGATTGCAAGGATATGGTAAAGAGCTTGCAGGAAAATTTTGTATTTTCTGAGACCAGTTAAAGAGGCCACAGATGAATTAGAAGGCGAAAAAGAACCGACACACCAGTTAGTTCTTCGATTTCACAAACTGCAACAAATTTGCAGTGTCAATGACACTGACTGTCAGGTGAGTAATTACTGCAGTTAAAAGCACTGTTTCATCATGATACGTGATAGATTTATAATTAACTAGTGTAACTGATGAGTAGTAACAGATATGTATTTTTTACAGGAGGTACAAAGGATTAAAAATCCAGACCTGACTTTCGTTTGTGAGAAAATTGTAATCACTTCCAGACATAAAATTGCTACGTTTCTTTGGCTGTCTTTCCGTGATCTTAATATGCCTGAAATAAATGAAAAGAAGGAAATTCTTGCAATGTGTGTACTACTTACTAAGCACGTACAACACGCAATCATTAACATAATCGGTTTTGCATAGTTAGTGGGTAGTGTATTATAGAGAAACGGGAATGTTATAATTTGTATAATATTTCATTAACGTAAAACACCTCGTTTTTACGGGAATGTTTCGATGATTTCCACAACAGTTCTGTATTACTTGTCCCTTTTGTTTATTATCATAGATCCTTCGAGTACTGTGTCATCACCACCCAGAAAGAGAGATCGTTTCAAGGAATGGAGGAACAGCAGATCATCTGCAGCAGATGAAGTAGATCTCTTCATTTTAATGCACCCCTGAGATGATGATGACATATTACAGTGGCGGAGCAGACATGAAAGACACCTGCCAGGCGTGGCTGCAGTTGCAAGATGTATTTTATGTATCCCAGCCACAAGCACAACTAGTGAAAGATGCTTTAGTAAAGCCGGCATGTTACTAACAAATCGCCACGGCCAATTAAATCCGGAACGCGTTACTGATTTACTGTTGATCAACAATAACTGTAATTTTGTTTCCGTTTGAAAACCAGTCAGAAGTGTGACAATTTACGTCTGTAAATGTTAAATGTTCTTTGTATGCTTTCTTTATGAAGATGGTTGTCTTCTAGATTACAGGGACAGCACTTATTTAATGTTTGCTATTAATGAAAGGAAAAATATATCTTCTGTTTGCCAATGAGACTAGTCTTCTATCCGCGATTGTATGGAAATATCATTTTACTTTCCAAGTGCTTTATGAATTTAGCTGTGTCGCATACCCGCTCTTTGAAACGTTGCTTTTGTATTAAAAGACAGAGAAAGACCGAGATAAATACATTGTGTGTGTGTGTGTGTGTGTGTGTGTGTGTGTGTGTGTGAGAGAGAGAGAGAGAGAGAGAGAGAGAGAGGCGTTGGATGTGTACAGTACAGTGCAGCGAGCCGGGGCGAGGTGAGGTGAGACGTCAGCGGTGACCGGTCGTGCTCGGTTACCCGCGTGTCCGGAATCCGGACAACAGACGTGGGGCAAGTACGTGACCGAGACGAGTCGTCTGGGGCCGGACAAGAGCGGCTCGGTCCCCCCGTCAACAGGCGTGCAGTGACCGGTCAAACATTGAGCGTTGCAGCACTCTAGTCTGCGTCAGTCAAACGCCGGCAGGCACTGTGACTTGGATGTCGTCACAGCCAGGCTGCTGTTAAATCCATGTTTTTGGCACAAGCTGGAGCAAGTGAAATCGCAAGGACTATACACCGTCCCGGGCCATTTAGATTTCTGGAATGACACACTTTGCACTGAGCTATTTATCTGTCAGTATCAGTGAAATGTCGCCATACGCTGCGTCTCGGATGACGTCATAGCCAAGCTGCTATTAAATGCATGTTTTCGGAAAAGTAGGAAGCGATCTCGCAGGGACTGTACACCATCCGGGAACGCTTAGATTTCATGAAAGTAACTGCTTGCACACCAACATATTGGCAAAAACCCGCAGCAAATGATGAGATTATTTTCCACTTCCGTCGCGAGAAACTGACTTTGATAATCAGAAGTCAGGGTGGAAACCATTTTAATCGGAACTTACTGTAGAGGTCGTCTCTAAACTGCTAATAGTGCTGTTTATGATAGGGGCATTATTGTTATTATTATTATTATCATCAGGAATATTGCTATCTTTATCGTGTGAACTTTGACTGAATATATTAATCACTGAGAATTTAAAACTTCTACACTCCTGGAAATTGTAATAAGAACACCGTGAATTCATTGTCCCAGGAAGGGGAAACTTTATTGACACATTCCTGGGGTCAGATACATCACATGATCACACTGACAGAACCACAGGCACATAGACACAGGCAACAGAGCATGCACAATGTCGGCACTAGTACAGTGTATATCCACCTTTCGCAGCAATGCACGCTGCTATTCTCCCATGGAGACGATCGTAGAGATGCTGGATGTAGTCCTGTGAAACGGCTTGCCATGCCATTTCCACCTGGCGCCTCAGTTGGACCAGCGTTCGTGCTGGACGTGCAGACCGCGTGAGACTACGCTTCATCCAGTCCCAAACATGCTCAATGGGGGACAGATCCGGAGATCTTGCTGGCCAGGGTAGTTGACTTACACCTTCTAGAGCACGTTGGGTGGCACGGGATACATGCGGACGTGCATTGTCCTGTTGGAACAGCAAGTTCCCTTGCCGGTCTAGGAATGGTAGAACGATGGGTTCGATGACGGTTTGGATGTACCGTGCACTATTCAGTGTCCCCTCGACGATCACCAGTGGTGTACGGCCAGTGTAGGAGATCGCTCCCCACACCATGATGCCGGGTGTTGGCCCTGTGTGCCTCGGTCGTATGCAGTCCTGATTGTGGCGCTCACCTGCACGGCGCCAAACACGCATACGACCATCATTGGCACCAAGGCAGAACCGACTCTCATCGCTGAAGACGACACGTCTCCATTCGTCCCTCCATTCACGCCTGTCGCGACACCACTGGAGGCGGGCTGCACGATGTTGGGGCGTGAGCGGAAGACGGCCTAACGGTGTGCGGGACCGTAGCCCAGCTTCATGGAGACGGTTGCGAATGGTCCTCGCCGATACCCCAGGAGCAACAGTGTCCCTAATTTGCTGGGAAGTGGCGGTGCGGTCCCCTACGGCACTGCGTAGGATCCTACGGTCTTGGCGTGCATCCGTGCGTCGCTGCGGTCCGGTCCCAGGTCGACAGGCACGTGCACCTTCCGCCGACCACTGGCGACAACATCGATGTACTGTGGAGACCTCACGCCCCACGTGTTGAGCAATTCGGCGGTACGTCCACCTGGCCTCCCGCATGCCCACTATACGCCCTCGCTCAAAGTCCGTCAACTGCACATACGGTTCACGTCCACGCTGTCGCGGCGTGCTACCAGTGTTAAAGACTGCGATGGAGCTCCGTATGCCACGGCAAACTGGCTGACACTGACGGCGGCGGCGCACAAATGCTGCGCAGCTAGCGCCATTCGACGGCCAACACCGCGGTTCCTGGTGTGTCCGCTGTGCCGTGCGTGTGATCATTGCTTGTACAGCCCTCTCGCAGTGTCCGGAGCAAGTATTGTGGGTCTGACACACCGGTGTCAATGTGTTCTTTTTTCCATTTCCAGGAGTGTATTTATAGACATAGTTCCTGATATCACTGAGCACATATAGTAGGAATATTTCTTTCAGTAAGTACAAGATGAATGTAGACCTAAAGACAAGAAATTACGGTCAGTATATTCTCCATCGCTTTCTGGCTGACCCCAAAATAATTTTCAGGCTCTCGCAAAAGACAGCAACGAACATAATTATATAAATTCCAAATAATTATACACCCACCGCACCACACTCTTACCATTGGCATTATCTCCATACACGCTGCAAATGTTTCTAGCTGCCTCCGATGCTGTCACCCTTCTACTGAACTCAAACAGAAGAACATATCGGAAACGCTCCGATTTCTCCACTTGGGATTCCAGTTTCTAGCGTCCACATCTCCACTCACTACCTCCAAATAACAAAATGACAATATACACTGAAGCTCTAAATAAACTGGTATAGGTATGCGTAGTCAAATACAGAGATACCTAAACAGGAAGAATACGGCGCTGCGGTCGGCAACGCCTATACAAAACAAGTGTCTGGCGCAGTTGTTAGATCGGTTACTGCTGCTGCAACAGCAGGTTATCAAGATTTAAGTAAGTTTGGATGCGGTGTTATAGTCAGTGCACGAGCAATTGGACACAGCGATGAAGTGGAGATTTTCCCGTACGACAATTTCACGGTTGTACCGTGAGTATCAGGAAACCGGTAAATCTCCGACATCGCTGCGGCCGGAAAACGATCCTGCAAGAAGGGGACCAACGACTACTGAACAGAATCTTTCATCGTGACAGAAGTGCAAACCTTCCGCAAATTGCTGCAGATTTCAATGCCGGGCCATCAACAAGTGTCAGCGTGCGGACCATTCAACGAAACATCATCGGCATGCGCTTTCGGAGCCGAAGGTCCACTCATGTACCCTTGATGACTGCCCGAGATAAAACTGTTCGCCTCGCCTGGGCCCATCAACGCCGACATTGGACTGTTGATGACTGGAATCATGTTGCCTGGTCGGACGAGTCTCGTTTCAAGTTGTATGGAGCGGATGGACGTGTACGGGTATGGAGACAGACTTATGAATCCATGGTCCCTGCATGTCAGCAGGGGGCTGTTCAAGCTTCGGAGGCTCTGTAATGATGTGTGGCGTGTGCCGTTGGAGTGATATGGGACCCATGATACTATATACGACTCTGACATGTGACACGTTCTTAAGTATCCTGTTAGATCATCTGTCCAATATGAAATCCAATGGACTTGGGCAATTCCATCAGGACAATGCGACACCCCACACATCCATAATTGCTACACAGTAGCTCAAGAACACTCTAATGAGTTTAAACACTTCTGCTGCACCAAACCCCCCAGACAATAACATTTCTGAACATGTCTGGGATGCCCTGAAACGTGCTGTCCAGAAGAGGTCCCCAACCCCTCGTACTCTTATGGATTGATGGTGTCAGTTCCCTCCAGCACTACTTCAGACATTAGTCGAGTCCATGCCACGTCCTGTTGCGGCACTTCTGCCTGCTCGCCGCGGCCCTACACGATATTAGGCAGGTGTACCAGTTTCTTTGGCTCTTCAGTGTATAAATTCAAGTAGGTATAGTGAACTATAAACAAAAAACCACAATCGATAAACAAACCCACAGCAAGCGAAATACTAAGATGAGAACAAAAAAATGTGCGAACTTATGCACGATTATAATAATATCTTCCATTTATCAATAAATATAAAGAAAAAAGGGAAAACAAGATATAAGTAAGCCAAGTGATGCTGGGGGAAATATGTTAGGAAATGGTACGTAAAAATCATTGATGAGGTTTGCTACTTGGGCAATAGCATAACTGTCATCCGTAAATGTAAAGTGGATATAAAATACTGACTGGTGACAGCCAAAAAATGCTGTTCTGCCAAGATAAATATGTTAACTATCTGAAAGTAGTCATATATCTGTAGATAAAATAAGCAGTAGTACTGAACCTAACTGGTCAGCAACGGACAGAACAGCACAACTTAAGTAACAGAAGGGATGGGTTGATACAGTATCCTGAGGAATCAAGGAATAGGTTCTTTACTAATGGAGGGGACTGTGTATCCCTGGGGAGGAAAGGGGGAGGACAGTGTTGCAGAGGGAGACCAAGGTTCGAATACAGTTAGCGGTTTCAGCTGGATCTAGGTTGTAGAGATGTGAGTTTCGCACAGGACAACCTATTGTGCATTGCCATATCAAAGCCATCTTCAAATAAAAGCATAAACAACAGCAGTAAGTAATGTATGTACCACATTTGATTACATATATACAAAGCTCAGGAATTCGTCGAACCTGTCACCTGCAGTAAGAGGAACGTAACACATTCACTCCAATTTACTTTTGACTCGTTAAAATTATTTGTGATCTGTCTTGTTTCCCACCATGCTACTAATGCAAATTAATTCTACAAGCTGAAGAATTGTTCATGTGACCTGCTCGTATAACTTAACGCGAAGCGCGATAACTTGCGATGCAGGGAGGTTACGAAGACGTGAAGAGAATCCGCACGATGGATTAGAGACAATTGGTGCGGCACACCGCCAGCGTGAATGTGCTATTTAGGTGGGTTTTCCACAGCCACCACAGACAAATGAAGGGCTGTTTCTGCAGCTGTATCTCAGAAAATACGATAGATAGTTGAATAAGGATAACGTACAGAGCAAAGATTACCCGAATCCCACAGAGGTGACGCAGACAACTTCCCCACATTAGGTTAACTGTGGGTTCCCGGTCACGTAGTGAAAATAGAAACACAATATTCCAGAACGTGAAGATAACAGACTTCTTACTTCGAGATTAACGCCTCATAAACTTGATTTTTGAAGATACAGAATTTTTGAAATGAGTGCACTTTCAATTTTACATTCCCCCACTATTATTTGTACGAGGTGCGTTCAATAAACAATGCAACACTTTTTTTTTCTCGGCCAATTTCGGTTGCAAAAATGTGGAATTTTTTGTGAAACATCATGGAATACATATGCTTCAACCCTTATAGTTTCAAGAAGTTACGATGTGTGGCGGGACTATACATAGCCTTCAAAATGGTGTCTGCAACGGAGGTGCGTTCCAAGCAGAGACTTGTTAAGTTTCTTTTGGCTGGAAAACCAGAGCACTGCAGACATTCACAGGCTCTTGCAGAATGTCTACGGAGGCCTGGTAGTGAACAACAGCGACGTGATTCGTTGGACGAGCTTCTGTCATCACAACGAGGCCGTGCAAACCTGTCTGAGCTCCCGTGTGTCGGCCGGCACACAGCTATGAGCCCTACAATGTTGGAACGTGCGGACACTCTCGTTCTAGGGGGTCGACTGATCACAATCAGACACCTCGCTGCACAGCGTCTCTGTTGGTAGTGCTGACGTACTTGTCCCCCAGGTGGGGTACTCAGAGGTTTTGCCCGCTGTGTTCTCGCAGCCTAAGAGAAGACCATAAAGTGCAACGAGGAACCGTCCGTGAGAAATTGCTTGCGCGCTACAAGGCTGATCGTAACAAATTTTTTTATCGAACATCGTCGCAGACGGTGAAACATGGGTTCATCACTTCGAACTGGAAACAAAGAGACATTTTATGGGGTAGCAACACACCACATCTCTTCCGAAGAAAAAGTTCGAAGCCGCATCCTTAGGCGGTAAAGTCATGGCGGCGGTCTTCTGAGATTCTGAAGTGGTTATTCTGATTTGCTCCCTCATGTCGCAACGATCAAATCCGAGGTGTACTGTGCTACCCTCAGAAAACTGAAGAATCGACTTTAGCGAATTTTTCGTCCCAAAAATGCAAACGAACTACTCCTCCTCCCCAGTAACACAAGCTGTCACGCAAGACTGAACTCCAGCGAGACGCTGACAATGCGTTACTGAACTGTTCTTCCTCATTGGTTCGACGTCGCGTGTTGCCATGCGGGCATAAAGGCCGTCCCAAGAAGGTGGCGTAAGGCCGTCGCACTGAACAGAATTATGTTGAAAAATAGGGTTTTCTAGCCAAAAGAATGGGGAATAATACGGTGTACTGGAATCTGTAATAAAACCAATCAGCTTATAGAAGAAAGTTTGTGAATTACTTACACAACGGCCCTAGTGTATCACGCTGTTTTTAGCAAACAGCAATTCAGTTTAATCCAAAATACCGCTTCTAAAAAAAAAATTAAGTAAATTATTTTTTCAGGTGAATGAGAATATTAGGAACATGTCCTCTACCAAATTATGCTATCGATATCATCAGCTAAGATAACGCCAGTGTGCTACATCTACATCTACATCTACATCTACATTTATACTCCGCAAGCCACCCAACGGTGTGTAGCGGAGGGCACTTTACGTGTCACTGTCATTACCTCCCTTTCCTGTTCCAGTCGCGTTTGGTTCTCGGGAAGAACGACTGTCTCAAAGCCTCCGTGCGCGCTCTAATCTCTCTAATTTTACATTCGTGATCTCCTCGGGAGGTATAAGTAGGGGGAAGCAATATATTCGATACCTCATCCAGAAACGCACCCTCTCGAAACCTGGCGAGCAAGCTACACCGCGATGCAGAGCGCCTCTCTTGCAGAGTCTGCCACTTGAGTTTGTTAAACATCTCCGTAACGCTATCACGGTTACCAAATACCCTGTGACGAAACGCGCCGCTCTTCTTTGGATCTTCTCTATCTCCTCCGTCAACCCGATCTGGTACGGATCCCACACTGATGAGCAATACTCAAGTATAAGTGGAACGAGTCTTTTGTAAGCCACCTCCTTTGTTGATGGACTACATTTTCTAAGGACTCTCCCAATGAATCTCAACCTGGTACCCGCCTTACCAACAATTAATTTTATACGATCATTCCACTTCAAATCGTTCCGCACGCATACACCCAGATATTTTACAGAAGTAACTGCTACCAGTGTTTGTTCCGCTATCATATAATCATACAATAAAGGATCCTTCTTTCTATGTATTCGCAATACATTACATTTGTCTATGTTAAGGGTCAGTTGCCACTCCCTGCACCAAGTGCCTATCCGCTGCAGATCTTCCTGCATTTCGCTACAATTTTCTAATGCTGCAACTTCTCTGTATACTACAGCATCATCCGCGAAAAGCCGCATGGGACTTCCGACACTATCTACTAGGTCATTTATGTATATTGTGAAAAGCAATGGTCCCATAACACTCCCCTGTGGCAGGCCAGAGGTTACTTTAACGTCTGTAGACGTCTCTCCATTGATAACAACATGCTGTGTTCTGTTTGCTAAAAACTCGTCAATCCAGCCACACAGCTGCTCTGATATTCCGTAGGCTCTTACTTTGAATATCAGGCGACAGTGCGGAACTGTATCGAACGCCTTCCGGAAGTCAAGAAAAATAGCATCTACCTGGGAGCCTGTATCTAATATTTTCTGGGTCTCATGAACAAATAAAGTGAGTTGGGTCTCACACGATCGCTGTTTCCGGAATCCATGTTGATTCCTACATAGTAGATTCTGGGTTTCCAAAAACGACATGATACTCGAGCAAAAAACATGTTCTAAAATTCTACAAGAGATCGACGTCAGAGATATAGGTCTATAGTTTTGCGCATCTGCTCGACGACCCTTCTTGAAGACTGGGACTACATGTGCTCTTTTCCAATCATTTGGAACCTTCCGTTCCTCTAGAGACTTGCGGTACACGGCTGTTAGAAGGGGGGCAAGTTCTTTCGCGTACTCTGTGTAGAATCGAATTGGTATCCCATCAGGTCCAGTGGACTTTCCTCTGACTTTCCTTTCCGCTGACGGTATGTTGAAGCTAGCCGCCCGCGGACGTGTTTCGCTGGACAATGGAGCGGTTACCTCGTTCTGTCGAGTGTCTGAAAATTGACAACACATATCGGAGCGGCAGTGACTAAAAAGTGAGCAGTATCGCTTTTTTTCGAGTATCGTGATTAACGATGCAACATCATCGTGAAATACAGCGACAGCCAGCGGGGGCAACGCTCCGTCCGGCCGCGCCGCCAGTGAGTTACAGCATCTGTGCGGAGCGGAGCGGCGCGGGCAATATTCGCAACGCTGCGTTTATCGTTTGCCTGTAATAAATGTGGGCAGATGGCCGCTCTGCGTCTCTGCAACTCACGCGGTCGCCCGCCGGACGCAGCGGCCAATACTCTCCCTCCCCCCCCCCCCCTCCCCACAACCTCAACCTCTCCACCACTCGTTCCTCCCTCCGTTCCTATCCGCTCCCCCTTCTTCTCTTTCCACCGTATCTCTTTCTCTTCCTTCCACATCCTGTGAAACACAATGCGACGGCGAACCAGCCACCCCTTCTCCTCCTCTACTTTCTCCTGTTTCTCTATTCATCTGCCCTTCTCGATCACTCATTTTTTTTCCGTTGTTCTCCTTGCCACAGTCACCTTCGTCCGTGTATCTACTCCATAAATAAAATATGCCATCTCAGAACGCTTCTCATAGCTTTTTCAAGGCATTTACTCGCCTCTGTTTCTATTGTGTAAACCACTGTGATGTGCTGATAGAAAATGCTTTTATGGAAGTCTGCAGGCTTTCGTGACCGTGACCACCGAAAGTAAAATCTCTTTTGATGTTAGGCCACATCGTATTTCTTCTAGGCAATCGACATTTCGACCCCTGTACTGGAATCTTCTTCAGGTTCTTGTGGTGTCCACGGTTAGCTGAACAGTAGAACGGTCCTTAAACCAGTTCAGTTCAGTCTACCGTAGACACCACAAGATCCTGAAGAAGATCACAACTCAGGGGTCGAAACGTCGATCGATAGAAGAAATTTGACGCGGACTAACAACAGAAAAGATTATACGTTCAGAAAGTGCTCTTTCACAAAGTATACTTGAGCTCACATATTATAAATCATCTAAAAAGGCTCAAATTCAGCTACTTTTGTGTTGTAGGGAATGTGCAACAAAATTAGTGTGTCAAGAAATGAAACTGATGGTTCCTAGGCATTCCCAAATGTATCGTACTTTAAAATATATGGATTTTCAAAAAGATTCATAGCCTTTAGTAGTATTATAACTGCTACGTGAATGAAGATGGAAACTTTGCACAAAATTTCATAGGTCTACAAGGTTTTTATTGTCAAAAGAACCATCCGATTTTATAAGGGCGTACCTTTTACAAGGTGCACTTGCAGCCATAGAGTGCTTTTTGAAGTTACGTTTAAGTTTTCATTTACCGTCCACAAATGTTCAATGTGCCTTCCCTCAGAGGCACCGCAGACCTGCTCCAACATCCATGTTCCAATGTGGTGGTGCTCTGCCCTGTTAAAAAATTAAGTTTTCGCAATATTCTCGCTACTGTGCAAACAACCATATCTCGTATCCAGTTACATGATTCCCGTGTCCATAGGACGGGCCTTAAATCTTTTATGAAGCATGGAAGAGTCTCTCTTGAAGCCCACTATCTTTTGTGGCTGCGTTGTTCCTTACGTTCTTAGAGTGTGGTTGTTAACTTCTCCACTTTGACGGAACGTAACCTCATCACTGATCACTAAAATTGGAAGTAACTTGTTAACTTCCACCTCCACGACCATAATAAATTTACAAAACTCTACAGGTCATCATTATCACCAACATGAAAGGCGTGTGGGAACTGAATCTTATATGGTTTAAAACACAAAAGTTGCTGTGAAAAACTCCAGATTCACAGATTCAAGAGGAATGACCAGTACCCTAACCCTCTGCTGAACGATTAGTAGCCTTCTGAGAACTACACACAAGAGTGTTGAATCCACCCTGACTCTTGTACGAGCACGTAGGGAGTCGATCTGTGGATTTCTCCTTACGTATCCTGAATCAAATCTGCTGAATCGTACTTCCCGACATGAAGAACGCAAAAAGCCTTTCGTCGTTGTGTTAAAACAATCTATAGTCGCGTTGAGTAACGATCGAGACAATCACCGAGACCCCTATGGAAAAGTTACAACTGGTTCCAAGGTAGACGTTTAGAACCTTCACTGAAGCTTTCATTTTTCAAAAACGTGTGGCACTTGTAACACGTGGTGCTCATCTCCAAACCTCACGTCCGCAGCTTGTTAGATAGGTGGATATGCTGAACAAAGCATCAAAGCAGATTCATTCCCTTCTGAGCTCTGCTTACAACTGTCACTCGTAGTTCAGAAACAACAACGTATGTCACCAATGTAATATCAGAATAAATGTAACATACGCTACCTATTAGATCTTTAGCATGATGCAGGAAGTACTACTCTTCAATTGCCTTTGCTGATATTTTATCATAACCACGAGAACTTTTTGATTTTAAATATTTTATGATGGACAATACTCCTGCTTGGGTAGTGAGGGTCATATTCATGTAACTGAAACTTCAGACTGTCTGGCCTGAGGTAATCCATGGCAACATTACTGAACCTGACAACTCCATTATTTGAGTTACAGTTATGAAATGTTTGTTAAAAAGTTTTGCAACATTGCTCATGTCTGTTACCAACGCATCATTTACTCTTAATGTTATTTGCCCCTCCTCATGTCTGGTTCTACCAATCTCCTCCTTCACTATATCGCGTAATGTCTTTATTTTATTATGTGAAGTAATTATCTTTTTCTTGTAATCTATTTGTTATGACGTCCGTATTACTGGCATTAATACTTTTCAATATGTCTTGTAATGTGCCGTAGCATCAACATTAGAGCTGTTTATGGAAATTTGGAAATTTGAGGTAAGGCTCTATGAGACCAAACTGCTGAAGTCATCGGACCCTTGACTTACACACTACTTAATCTAACTTAAACTAACTTACGCCAAGAACGACACACACACCCATGCCCGAGGGAGGACTCGAACCTCCGACGGGGGGGAGCCTCACGAACCGAGAGCTGTTTCTGACAGATACAATTTCCTTTATGTTTTACACGATACCTTTATTTCTTGAATAATCCCCGGTTTCCTTGTAGACTTTTTTCTGATCTGGGTTAGTTTTTCCGAATAAACAGTGTTCAGACAAGATAAGTGCTTTGTTAATAATAGAGTTGTATTTTTCATCCATGCCATTAGCGCTGTTTACATCACTCCAGTTCGTGTCTTTGAGGAGTGTCCTAAAATAATAAATTTTTTTCCTTACTGACTTTAATCCACATTTTAAAAATTTTATTTCCTTTTTAATATTAACATTTAACAAAATGAAAAGCATGTCGTGGTCTGAGAGGCCATTGCCTATTGTTTCTGTAATATAATTTTTTTCGTTAGACGTCTCTATTAAGATATTATCAATGACTGATTTTGAGCATGTAGCTACCCTAGTTGGGCAGTTTCTGATTAATGTTGCAGCTCCCCCTTTCTATGTCTGCTCAACAAAAGTGAAATTCTAGCCTAAAACCTGTTATGCTTTATAATACAGATAAGAAAAAATACAGTATTTTGTCACTGATACATACATAGATAGATAGTTCATCATTCAAACAAGGAAATTGACATTAACTTTTGAAATAAAAGGATCCAGCGTTGATTTAATTTTTATATTAATCTGCACGAAAATATCGACAAATTTGTATTTCTAATTTGTGTTATCTCCACTGGAAACTAAGTTGTTGTGACTATGAGAGAGGACAAGTTACTCTCTCACCTATTTTTCGCATACAGAAAATTATTGAAGATTTCAGTACAACCTGACGTACCTTGAGCGGGACTCTAGAAAGTTAATGGCCTGAGCAGACTTTGATGGAGCCTGGTAGGGTACTAAAAGCATGAGGTATTTTTATGGTTCTTAGCTCGTAGAAACGGCTTGTTGGGAGTTGAAAGCAATGGGCTGCGAGCCCATCCCTTAGTAAATCATGCTGGACAGGCTCACAGCCGTACAGGGCAGACAGGGCAGCCCCTCGTTGAGACAGGACCCCAGCAGAACAATCTAAATCTACATGTACATCTACATCTACTCTGCACTTCACACTTAAGTGCCTTGCAGAGGGTTCATCGAGCCATTTTCATACTACTGCTCTACCATTCCACACTCGAATGGCTTGTGGGAAAAAGGAACACCTAAATCTTTCCAGTCGAGCTCTGATTTCCCTTATTTTATTATCATGATCATTTCTCGCTACGTAGGCGGATGTCAACAAAATATTTTCGCATTCGGAAGAGAAAGTTGGTGACTGAAATGTCGTAAATAGATCTCGCCGCAAAGAAATCCGCCTTTGTTTCAGTGACTGCCACCCCAACTCGCGTATCATATCAGTGGCACTCTCACCCCTACTGCGTGATAACACGAAACGAGCTGCCCTTCGTTGCACTTTACCGATGTCCTCCGTCAATCCTACCTGGTACAGATCCCACACAGCACAGCAATATTCCAGCAGAGGGCGGACAAGTGTAATGTAGGCTGTATCTTTAGTGAGTGTGTCGCATCTTCTAAGTGTTCTGCCAACAAAGCGCAGTCTTTGTTTCGCCTTCCCCACAATATTATTGAAACGTCCCCTTAGAAAAATTTATAAATGACAGTGCTGGAAAATCTCTTACGTAATTTGATTTTCAAACAGCTGAGCAAAACTGAACGTACTCAGACATTTCTCTCTTTACTTATTCTGACCGAGCGAGGTGGCGCAGTGGTTAGACACTGGACTCGCATTCGGGAGGACGACGGTTCAATCCCGCGTCCGGCCATCCTGATTTAGGTTTTCCGTAATTTCCCTAAATCGCTCCAGGCAAATGCCGGGATGGTTCCTTTCAAAGGGCACGGCCGACTTCCTTCCCCGTCCTTCCCTAATCCGATGAGACCGATGACCTCGCTGTCTGGTCTCCTTCCCCAAACCAACCAACCAACCAACTTATTCTGATCGTCACTAAACTGACACACAATAGTTTTAGCGCAACGCAATCTGACATTCAACAATCCCTACAAAAGAATGGCCCTGACTAACAATAACCTATACCTTTCATAAATCACTTACCTCGCAAAAATCTTCGTTACTCGAACTGCCGCAATACACCGAGCGCCAATACTGTCAGCTAAATAAAAGATTCTAACTACTGAAGGCACTAACTACTGATAGGTATAGTTAGCAAATGAAAGATTTTCATGGAGAACAAACAATGTATGTACCTTCATAATGTTCAAAAGTCATATAACTATATCTCAATTCATGACATCCATCTTTACAAATTTCCTTTTTCTGGCGGACACACGTCCAGGTCTACCGCTTATAGTGACATCTCAAAACTCTGTTATCTCTCTGTCCACATCCACCACTGCTGACGGCTCACCTCCAACTGCCCAACGCTACGCGCTGTTCACATCCAACTGCCCAGCACTACACAGGCGAATATTCCAATAATGAGTCCAACCAGCCACAGACTGCACACAGCACAGTCACTGATTTCCATACAGAGCGCTACGTGGCGTTACCTAAACAGCCTACTTACATTATCTATGTGGTCTTTCCAATTTAAGTTACTCGTAATTGTAATTCCTAGGTATTTAGTAGAATTGACAGCCCTTAGATTTGTGCAATTTATCGTATACCCAAAATTTATCGGATTTTTTTTTTTTTTTTTTTTTTGTAGCCATGTGGATGACCTCGCACTTTTCTTTGTTTAGTGCCAATTGCCACTTTTCGCACCACACAGAAATTCTCTCTAGATCATTTTGTAATTGGAATTGATCGTCTGATGAATTTACTAGACGGTAAATTACAGCGTCATCTGCAAACAATCTAAGGGGGCTGTTCAGATTATCACCTAGATCATTTATGTAAAACAGGAACAACAGAGGGCCTATGACACTACCTTGTGGAACGCCAGATATCACTTCTGTTTTACTCGATGATTTACTGTCTATCACAACGAACTGTGACCTCTCTGAGAGGAAATCACGAATCCAGTCACACAACTGAGACGATACTCCATATTCACGCAACTTGATTCATAGTCCCTTGTGAGGAACGGTATCAAAAGCCTTCTGGAAGTCTAGGAATATAGAATCGATCTGACATCCCTTGTCGACAGCACTCATTACTTCATGCAAATAAAGAGGTAACTCTGTTGCACAAGAACGATATTTTCTGAACTCATGTTGGTTGTGTATCAGTAAGTCATTTTCTTCAAGGTGATTCATAAAGTTCAAGTACAGTATATGCTCCAAAATCCTACTGAAAATTGAGGTCAGTGATATGGGTCTGTAATTCAGTGGGTTACTCCTATTTCCTTTCATGAATATTGGTGTGACCTACTTTCCAGTCTTTAGGAACAGACCTTTCGTCACGTGAGCGATTGTATATGATTGTCTAAGAAATGCGCTATTGTGTCTGCATACTTTGAAAGGAACCTGACTGGTATACCATCTGGACCGGAGGACTTGCCTTTCTTAAGTGATTTAAGTTGTTATGTCACTCATGCTAACAGCTGTTCTGGTTTCGAATCCTGGAATATTTACATCGTCTTCTTTCGTGAAGGAATTACGGAAAACTGTATTTAGTAACTCCGCTTTGGTGGCACCATCATCGGTAACATTTCCATCGCTATCGCGCAGTGACGGTATTGACTGTTTTTTTGCCACTGGTGTACTTTACATACGACCAGAATCTCTTTGGGTTTTTACCATATTCTGAGACAATGTTTCACTGTGGAAACTATTAAAAGCATCTCGTATTGACGTCCGACCTAATTTTCAAGCTTCCGCGAAACTTAGCCAGTCTTGGGGATTTTGCATTCTTCTGAATTTGGCAATACCGCGCTATCTGCCTCGGGGCCAGCAGAAGCCTGGTCTGGGAGCGATGGACTGAAGGAACTCGTCTACACAGTGGAGTCGTAAACTGGGCATTGTGTGGAGAGCCATGCATGATAAAAATTCACAAGTGTTTGTGTCACCGATACTGCAAATAGGCCTGCGGACAACTTCGATCAGCCGCCTAAAGCTATATAAGGAAAATCCAGTGTCTGAGAAATGTTTGGAGATAGAATATTTATTACACCTCTTAGCTAGGACTAACAAGCTCGAAGGCACAGACGATTTAGATAAAGATTTTTGAGGTGGTATCTGTTTGCTTGTTGCCTTGGGAAGAGACACGACATAATCATCTTCCCCATCTGCGAAAACTTAAAAAAAGCCAGTAGCTGGCGGTTTCTTTTTTTTTCCAGAGACACAGATTTCTTAACTCCTGCCCTGTTTCGACATGAGTTTGTTCTGTCATGTGGGAGGGGATATTTAGCGCCTCTAGAGCTCAGTGATTGGCTCAAGAGGGGGTGAAGGCAGTGTCATTCGTGCACTTCGCAGGAAAACGGTTTTTTTCTGGAGAGGTGCGAAGCACTCAGGTGCTGGTTTTTGGTCTGATAAGCACTTCTAGTGGAGACTCTGGCATGTGTGGTTGGTACTTGGGACCCGTCCTAAGACTGTCACTTGCGAGTAGTTTAGACTGGGGAGCAAGTGGTGAAGCAACTCAAATCGCTTGATACGGGCAAGTCTTCAGGTCCCGATTGTATACCGATTAGGTTCCTTTCAGATTACGCTGATACAATAGCTCCCTACTTAGCAATTATATACAACCGCTCGCTCACCGATAGATCTGTACCTACAGATTGGAAAATTGCGCAGGTCGCACCAGTTTTTAAGAAGGGTAGTAGGAGTAATCCATCGAACTACAGACCTATATCATTGACGTCGGTTTGCAGTAGGGTTTTGGAGCATATACTGTATTCAAACATTATGAATCACCTCGAAGGGAACAATCTATTGATACGCAATCAGCATGGTTTCAGAAAACATCGTTCTTGTGCAACGCAGCTAGCTCTTTATTCGCACGAAGTAATGGCCGCTATGGACAGGGGATCTCAAGTTGATTCCGTACTTCTAGATTTCCAGAAAGCTTTTGACACCGTTCCTCACAAGCGACTTCTAATCAAGCTGCGGACCTATGGGGTATCGTCTCAGTTGTGCAACTGGATTCGTGATTTCCTGTCAGGAAGGTCGCAGTTCGTAGTAATAGACGGCAAATCATCGAGTAAAACTAAAGTGATATCAGGTGTTCCCCAGGGAAGCGTCCTGGGACCTCTGCTGTTCCTGATCTATATAAATGACCTGGGTGACAATCTGAGCAGTTCTCTTAGGTCGTTCGCAGATGATGCTGTAATTTACCGTCTAGTAAGGTCATCCGAAGACCAGTATCAGTTGCAAAGCGATTTAGAAAAGATTGCTGTGTGGTGTGCCAGATGGCAGTTGACGTTAAATAACGAAAAGTGTGAGGTGATCCACATGAGTTCGAAAAGAAATCCGTTGGAATTCGATGACTCGATAAATAGTACAATTCTTAAGGCTGTCAATTCAACTAAGTACATGGCTGTTAAAATTACGAACAACTTCATTTGGAAAGACGACATAGATAATATTGTGGAGAAGGCAAGCCAAAAGTTGCGTTTCATTGGCAGAACACTTAGAAGATGCAACAAGTCCACTAAAGAGACAGCTTACACTACACTCGTTCGTCCTCTATCAGAATATTGCCGCGTGGTGTGGGATCCTTACAAGGTGGGATTGACGGAGGACATCGAAAAGGTGCAAAAAAGGGCAGCTCGTTTTGAATTATCATGTAATAGGGGAGAGAGTGTGGAAGATATGATACGCGAGTTGGGATGGAAGTCATTAAAGCAAAGACATTTTTCGTCGCGGTGAGATCTATTTACGAAATTTCAGTCACCAACTTTCTCTTCCGAATGCGAAATATTTTGTTGAGCCCAACCTACATAGGTAGGAATGATCATCAAAATAAAATAAGAGAAATCAGAGCTCGAACAGAAAGGTTTAGGTGTTCGTTTTTCCCGCGCGCTGTTCGGGAGTGGAATGGTAGATAGTATGATTGTGGTTAAATGAACCCTCTGCCAAGCACTTAAATGTGAATTGCAGAGCAGTCATGTAGACGTAGATGTAGAAGTTCTTACTGTACCGACAGTGTGACTTCAAACGTCTCCGACGGCTCATTTGCCGAGGGCACACTTATTCGTTTTTGGTTTACCAGTGTTGACGTTTGGTACCCTTGTACACTCTGTCGTATAAGTAAGCCAAATTGGTCCTTGGTACGACCAGTGAACGGGTGTGTCACACTGAAATCTACCGTGATTTCAGGGCTCTGGTAGAGAGTAAATTGCGACCCGTCTGCCTGATCGCCAGACCGCGACATTTTTGCAAATTTTTTCATGCCTGCGATCGATTCAGATATGCCGCCTCCACATCTCACCTCCGCCGTACACATCTCGACAGCTGCAATTTACACCGCCGCATGAAGCAAACAGGGTGACACACTGCAGCTCCGGCATTGTCAGGGCATACAGATCTCAATCGCCACTTGCTCTCAGCTGCTCCTATACAGAGAAACTTCAGTAAATTCGATCAGTCAAAGTCTCCTCAGCGTCAGATCAATTCAGATTGCGTTATCCACATTTTTAGGGCCAGAAATAAATTGTCTTTGCCAACCCAGGATCCTTGTCCAGTGTAGTCTTAAACAACCTGTTAATTGTTTACAGTATTCAATCAATAACTTGTTATCATAATTTATATCTGTTTTTTTTTTTTAGAAAAAATTAATATTGTTTGAACACTAAAACTATGTCAACACAATCAATCATCTAAACAGTCGCCACCAGCGTTACCCTTCAACTGTACCAAAATAATGCACGCCTGTCGAGGCAGTAAGTTTGCCATGGGGCAAACATCAGGGAGACTTGTGATTCCGTAGAATCTGCCGTCACCGAACATTGTCCCAATGAAGGGCATAACATGTCGTTTAAAGAGACGCAAATTATCGCTCCGGCTTCTCGTTACTGGGATTGTGTGCTCAAGGAATCCATCGAAACACGATTATCTGATGTCGTTATTAACAGAGATAAAGGTTCCATGAAGCGAGATGTGGAACCCTATTTTATCTGATATGAAACAACAACGGTCTGGTTTTCGACCCGCTACATCTTAATTAGCGATTTATTACTTTTCCCAATTTCTACCACCGGCGGCGCTGCAATTCTTCGCTTCGCAAAGGGCAGCTCTTCAGCTTCTCGATCAGGCGCAGTGGCCTGGAGCCGGAGTATAAAGGAGCTGCCGTTTCTGATGTTCATTCAGTTCCGGTGTGGTTGTGTACCCACCGATCGTACCTGAAGATGGCGGCCCGATCTCGGAAATATCGAGTAGTGAAGACCATCATATCCGGCAGCATACCCGTGAAGAGCATAAACATCAGGGAGACTTGTCTGCTACTTGGGAAACAGCCGAACTAGTCAGCTGTCCACCTGGGCAGGAAAACCTCTTTGGTTTTTTAATCTCTTAGTCGGGCCGTCACCTTGCACTCAACTACTGTGAAAGCATGTAACGTCTCAACGGACATTGCTAAGTCGTTGCGCTGAAACTCCCCTGTTAAAACTCAAGCGTCAGGACTTCTCACGCTCCACCTTCATTCCCAATATATTCTCTTACGTTAACATTTCCCACAAGCAGAGACGCCACCGCATCTCCTAAAAGAACACATTTCCAATGCCAATAATCTTTTGTGTTTGCCTCTAGTTCAACGAGCACGTCTGTGCACATAAGAACAAACATTTGTATCAACTGTCTTGCTGATAACATGTCTGATTAATAAGAAACTTCCTGGCAGATTAAAACTGTGTGCCCGACCGAGACTCGAACTCGGGACCTTTGCCTTTCGCGGGCAAGTGCTCTACCAACTGAGCTACCGAAGCACGACTCACGCCCGGTACTCACAGCTTTACTTCTGCCAGTACCTCGTCTCCTACCTTCCAAACTTTACAGAAGCTCTCCTGCGAACCTTGCAGAACTAGCACTCCTGAAAGAAAGGAGAGCTTCTGTAAAGTTTGGAAGGTAGGAGACGAGGTACTGGCAGAAGTAAAGCTGTGAGTACCGGGCGTGAGTCGTGCTTCGGTAGCTCAGTTGGTAGAGCACTTGCCCGCGAAAGGCAAAGGTCCCGAGTTCGAGTCTCGGTCGGGCACACAGTTTTAATCTGCCAGGAAGTTTCATATCAGCGCACACTCCGCTGCAGAGTGAAAATCTCATTCTGGAAACATCCCCCAGGCTGTGGCTAAGCCATGTCTCCGCAATATCCTTTCTTTCAGGAGTGCTAGTTCTGCAAGGTTCGCAGGAGAGCTTCTGTAAAGTTTGGAAGGTAGGAGACGAGGTACTGGCAGAAGTAAAGCTGTGAGTACCGGGCGTGAGTCGTGCTTCGGTAGCTCAGTTGGTAGAGCACTTGCCCGCGAAAGGCAAAGGTCCCGAGTTCGAGTCTCGGTCGGGCACACAGTTTTAATCTGCCAGGAAGTTTCATATCAGCGCACACTCCGCTGCAGAGTGAAAATCTCATTCTGGATGTCTGATTAATACATGAACATTTCAATCCTGCAGAACTGAATTCAACAGATATATTGCTCGTTCACTGTTCGCTTTTGCTGTGCCCATAATTTGAGCTTTTCGTAACTTGTGACACACTGACTTCCAAATATTTAGTACCATATGCAACCATTAACTCTCCCATTCGATTTACAGATTCTATCCTAAAATTGTTTTATTCGCACAGTTTAGCCCCAATTTTAAAACTCTTCGTTAATTTCTAGGCATATAACTTGCGGATCTTCCATACCTTCAAGCACAGTTATCTCCAGACAGAAAGGGTAGGGGGCAGGAAAAAGGGAGGACTTGCTCCCCCTTCCCCACATCCCTTACCGTTGCCTACAATCTGAAGTGCAGACTTTTTATATTACACAGAATTCACAGGCATTTCAATGGTGTATTGTTTATTCTGTGTGTAACTTCCACAATAATTTTAATAAAATATATTTTTCTAGCATCACACTCACGAAATAATGCTCATCATTCAGGTGTGCAAGCAATTTATAAAGGATTAGTCGGATTACAATCAACTCGCTCGGATATGTTTCCTGCGTCTCCTGCAAAGTGGAATTCCTGAGGGTGTGACATGTCTTCACTCACCATTTCCGTCATATGAAATGTTACAATTTTGGAAGTACGCCAACATCTTCAGCCCCCAAGAGAAAACCGTAAAACACTGCAAGCATAGTCTCATCTCAAGATTTTGATGAAAGTACATTATGAGGGAGGAAGGTTTGTGCCATTGTATATCTATTGTCGCAAATAACTGTATGTGCGATTGTTCTGATATAGATACTGTTCTGTTAAAATACTTTAATGTCATGAATATGCCCATTTACGGCGTATTACGAATTGAAAGTTCCATGGGTTGATCATATGTTCGTTAATGTCTAAAAGTAATACACGTCCACAGTTTATCAGTCGCTGACCCACGCTCAAAGCCCTCGTACATAGCGGTCCCTCTGGCTGTTCATTTATGTGTAACATTTAGACAGCTTGTATTCCATCTGCTTATCACCATACATAAATTCAGTTTAGTTGTCATCATACAAAAGTATGAAGTATATTAGTATTTTGTATAATAATGAATCATCCTCCTCTAACATTACCTTCTCTTTGTATTGATAAACGGTACCATGTATACTGTCGACTCTTGCATAGGTTAAAATTATCTCAGTTGTTAAACTAAGAGAATTCATATGATTTTAAATACGATGTATTATATTTCAGACAAAATTTATAAAAGAAATTAATGTTTAATAATCAATACGAACTAAAAGTTGAAATTACTCTTCTTTTAATAATTATCGAAATTACAAAATTTTTGACATTCTTAAAATTCATATTATTAATTGCACAATCTAACACCAATTTTTAAATTTATTTCTAGATTAGATAACAAAATAACGACATATTTTAGTGGAGATTATTCTTTGGTGAAGAAAGTTTATAAACTCTTTTGCTTTGTAATTCTTTGGAATAATTTGAGTACCGCAGAATGTAAGTATTAGTGGGCATGCGTCTGATGAAAGTAGATATTTTTCTCAACTTGTCAACAACAATGTAATTTTTTGTGTGATAAAAGCGAAAATTGAAAAGTTAGTGTGATTTAGAAGAATGGGATAAAGATAAAAGAAGATCATGGCAACAGACAAATCTTCATCTGCTTTTTCGTCTGCAGGAACCTGTTAATCAAAATTTTCAGCAGCAAGAATGTATTCCTAGACACAGCCAGATTTTGAGACAGCAGCAACAACAACAACGAGATATCCAAGATAAGTAAAAAAGTTCTTCTTTTGTAATCCTACTCCCCTCGAAGTTTTCGATATTTGTGCAATGTATGAGAACTTTAATGGTGATGTATGGCAGGGTAAAACTACAGATGCAGTGAAATAGAAATAGAAGATCGGTGAACACAAGCTTTAGAAACAGAAATGTAGAAGGCCTAAATTGTAAAATGCGACCGAACCCTCACAATCTTTTACTACTAGTTCGAGTGGCCCTTTTTAACTAGCTACAAAATGCGTAAAAACTCACATCAAATTCTTACTTATCATTTCTACAATGATTGTTGATTGTTATTTTGTCTGTTGTTACAGTTAATATCACTTCGTTAAACAGAATGGATTAGGGCTTCTGTTTTTCTTGACGACAGGCCACATTCTGCACCCCCGGTCGCCGTGTCAGGTTTCTTGACTCTCCTACCCTTGGCCGGAACTATGGTGGCATGTAACCTTAGCCGCGTCAGCGCTTTGTCCCAAAAGCGTTGAGCAGAACTCCGCTGCAAACAAGAATTTCGTTTTCACTCAGCGATGCACACACGTTGTTAATATACAGCAAATAAAGGTGCCAACTTTGCAGCCTTTCGTTTGACCCGTGTGTGCCGATTCCAAAGCGACTGGTTGATATTGGGATTCGATTCTCAACTACACCCTGTATGACAAACAAAGCACTGTCTTTATGTTAACGCTACCTAACTTTAATATCTTTTTGATATCGTCATTGTAGCCGCCAGTCCACAGTCGACGATTACAGCTCAGGAAAGAATAGTTTACGACTCACTTTGTATTTTCCTCGTGTAATAAATACTATTGCTATGTATTCTCTTGTTTTCTTTATGGTCGTTAAGCTCTGATGGAGCTAATTTACTTTGTTTCAATTTTTAATCGAATTCTGGATGGTTGCTGCATTTTAATTCCAGTTAATGTTAGTGACTTTTTTCTTATGCAAGCTAGCATTCTGAGTAATTCGTACGCTGTAAAGCAGCCATCTTTCACTTTACATATCACTTTATGGAAATGAATTTTCTTTAAAAAATTAGCGTTCTGTAAACTTTGAAGTTAGTACAACAAAATATTTACTCCAAAAAAAAAAAAATGGTTCAAATGGCTCTGAGCACTATGGGACTTAACTTCTGAGGTCATCAGTCCCCTAGAACCTAAGGACAGCACACACATCCATGCCCGAGGCAGAATTCGAACCCGCGGCCGTTGCGGTCGCGCGGTTCCAGACAGTAGCGCCTAGAACCGCTCGGCCACCTCGACCGGCTTTACTCCAAAAAGAACTGAATAAAAAAAAAAAAAGCGACCAATGCACTCTTTAAAACTTCCGTCTATATGTGAGAGTGATCAAAATCAATCTTAATATAGTTTTTTTCAGTCTTTTGCTTTACGAAGTACTATGACTTAGAAAAAAAAATACATTAAATGGTTCTGGTAAAATATCAAATATCCGATACAACTGCGGCCGGAAAAAGATCCTGCAAGGACGGGACCAACGACGACTAAAGAGATCCGATCAAGTTGA
This sequence comes from Schistocerca serialis cubense, assembly GCF_023864345.2. Taxonomy (NCBI): domain Eukaryota; kingdom Metazoa; phylum Arthropoda; class Insecta; order Orthoptera; family Acrididae; genus Schistocerca; species Schistocerca serialis. Next base: position 1,253,528,324 of record NC_064638.1, on the reverse strand, counting down.
CAGAAGTGCAACCCTTTCGGAAATTGCTGCAGATTTCAGTGCTGGGCCATCAACAAGTGTCAGCATGCGAACCATTCAACGAAACGTCATCGATATGGGCTTTCGAAGGTGATATGTAAAGTGAAAGATGGCTGCTTTACAGCGTACGAATTACTCAGAATGCTAGCTTGCATAAGAAAAAAGTCACTAACATTAACTGGAATTAAAATCCAGCAACCATCCAGAATTCGATTAAAAATTGAAACAAAGTAAATTAGCTCCATCAGAGCTTAACGACCATAAAGAAAACAAGAGAATACATAGCAATAGTATTTATTACACGAGGAAAATACAAAGTGAGTCATAAACTATTCTTTCCTGAGCTATAATCGTCGACTGTGGACTGGCGGCTACAATGACGATATCAAAAAGATATTAAAGTTAGGTAGCGTTAACATAAAGACAGTGCTTTGTTTGTCATACAGGGTGTAGTTGAGGATCGAATCCCAATATCAACCAGTCGCTTTGGAATCGGCACACACGGGTCAAACGAAAGGCTGCAAAGTTGGCAACTTTATTTGCTGTATATTAACAACGTGTGTGCATCGCTGAGTGAAAACGAAATTCTTGCTTGCAGCGGAGTTCTGCTCAACGCTTTTAGGACAAAGCGCTGACGCGGCTAAGGTTACATGCCACCATAGTTCCGGCCAATGGTAGGAGAGTCAAGAAACCTGACGCGGCGACCGGGGGTGCAGAATGTGGCCTGTCGTCAAGAAAAACAGAAGCCCTAATCCATTCTGTTTAACGAAGTGATATTAACTGTAACAACAGACAAAATAACAATCAACAATCATTGTAGAAATGATAAGAATTTGATGTGAGTTTTTACGCATTTTGTAGCTAGTTAAAAAGGGCCACTCGAACTAATAGTAAAAGATTGTGAGGGTTCGGTCGCATTTTACAATTTAGGCCTTCTACATTTCTGTTTCTAAAGCTTGTGTTCACCCATCTTCTATTTCTATTTCACTGCATCTGTAGTTTTACCCTACCATACATCACCATTAAAGTTCTCATACATTGCACAAATATCGAAAACTTCGAGGGGAGTAGGATTACAAAAGAAGAACTTTTTTACTTATCTTGGATATCTCGTTGTTGTTGTTGCTGCTGTCTCAAAATCTGGCTGTGTCTAGGAATACATTCTTGCTGCTGAAAATTTTGATTAACGGGTTCCTGCAGACGAAAAAGCAGATGAAGATTTGTCTGTTGCCATGATCTTCTTTTATCTTTATCCCATTCTTCTAAATCACACTAACTTTTCAATTTTCGCTTTTATCACACAAAAAATTACATTGTTGTTGACAAGTTGAGAAAAATATCTACTTTCATCAGAGGCATGCCCACTAATACTTGCATTCTGCGGTACTCAAATTATTCCAAAGAATTACAAAGCAAAAGAGTTTATAAACTTTCTTCACCAAAGAATAATCTCCACTAAAATATATCGTTATTTTGTTATCTAATCTAGAAATAAATTTAAAAATTGGTGTTAGATTGTGCAATTAATAATATGAATTTTAAGAATGTCAAAAATTTTGTAATTTCGATAATTATTAAAAGAAGAGTAATTTCAACTTTTAGTTCGTATTGATTATTAAACATTAATTTCTTTTATAAATTTTGTCTGAAATATAATACATCGTATTTAAAATCATATGAATTCTTTTAGTTTAACAACTGAGATAATTTTAACCTATGCAAGAATAGACAGTGTACATGGTACCGTTTATCAATACAAAGAGAAGGTAATGTTAGAGGAGGATGATTCATTATTATACAAAATACTAATATACTTCATACTTTTGTATGATGACAACTAAACTGAATTTATGTATGGTGATAAGCAGATGGAATACAAGCTGTCTAAATGTTACACATAAATGAACAGCCAGAGGGACCGCTATGTACGAGGGCTTTGAGCGTGGGTCAGCGACTGATAAACTGTGGACGTGTATTACTTTTAGACATTAACGAACATATGATCAACCCATGGAACTTTCAATTCGTAATACGCCGTAAATGGGCATATTCATGACATTAAAGTATTTTAACAGAACAGTATCTATATCAGAACAATCGCACATACAGTTATTTGCGACAATAGATATACAATGGCACAAACCTTCCTCCCTCATAATGTACTTTCATCAAAATCTTGAGATGAGACTATGCTTGCAGTGTTTTACGGTTTTCTCTTGGGGGCTGAAGATGTTGGCGTACTTCCAAAATTGTAACATTTCATATGACGGAAATGGTGAGTGAAGACATGTCACACCCTCAGGAATTCCACTTTGCAGGAGACGCAGGAAACATATCCGAGCGAGTTGATTGTAATCCGACTAATCCTTTATAAATTGCTTGCACACCTGAATGATGAGCATTATTTCGTGAGTGTGATGCTAGGAAAATATATTTTATTAAAATTATTGTGGAAGTTACACACAGAATAAACAATACACCATTGAAATGCCTGTGAATTCTGTGTAATATAAAAAGTCTGCACTTCAGATTGTAGGCAACGGTAAGGGATGTGGGGAAGGGGGAGCAAGTCCTCCCTTTTTCCTGCCCCCTACCCTTTCTGTCTGGAGATAACTGTGCTTGAAGGTATGGAAGATCCGCAAGTTATATGCCTAGAATTTAACGAAGAGTTTTAAAATTGGGGCTAAACTGTGCGAATAAAACAATTTTAGGATAGAATCTGTAAATCGAATGGGAGAGTTAATGGTTGCATATGGTACTAAATATTTGGAAGTCAGTGTGTCACGAGTTACGAAAAGCTCAAATTATGGGCACAGCAAAAGCGAACAGTGAACGAGCAATATATCTGTTGAATTCAGTTCTGCGGGATTGAAATGTTCATGTATTAATCAGACATGTTATCAGCAAGACAGTTGATACAAATGTTTGTTCTTATGTGCACAGACGTGCTCGTTGAACTAGAGGCAAACACAAAAGATTATTGGCATTGGAAATGTGTTCTTTTAGGAGATGCGGTGGCGTCTCTGCTTGTGGGAAATGTTAACGTAAGAGAATATATTGGGAATGAAGGTGGAGCGTGAGAAGTCCTGACGCTTGAGTTTTAACAGGGGAGTTTCAGCGCAACGACTTAGCAATGTCCGTTGAGACGTTACATGCTTTCACAGTAGTTGAGTGCAAGGTGACGGCCCGACTAAGAGATTGAAAAACCAAAGACGTTTTCCTGCCCAGGTGGACAGCTGACTAGTTCGGCTGTTTCCCAAGTAGCAGACAAGTCTCCCTGATGTTTATGCTCTTCACGGGTATGCTGCCGGATATGATGGTCTTCACTACTCGATATTTCCGAGATCGGGCCGCCATCTTCAGGTACGATCGGTGGGTACACAACCACACCGGAACTGAATGAACATCAGAAACGGCAGCTCCTTTATACTCCGGCTCCAGGCCACTGCGCCTGATCGAGAAGCTGAAGAGCTGCCCTTTGCGAAGCGAAGAATTGCAGCGCCGCCGGTGGTAGAAATTGGGAAAAGTAATAAATCGCTAATTAAGATGTAGCGGGTCGAAAACCAGACCGTTGTTGTTTCATATCAGATAAAATAGGGTTCCACATCTCGCTTCATGGAACCTTTATCTCTGTTAATAACGACATCAGATAATCGTGTTTCGATGGATTCCTTGAGCACACAATCCCAGTAACGAGAAGCCGGAGCGATAATTTGCGTCTCTTTAAACGACATGTTATGCCCTTCATTGGGACAATGTTCGGTGACGGCAGATTCTACGGAATCACAAGTCTCCCTGATGTTTGCCCCATGGCAAACTTACTGCCTCGACAGGCGTGCATTATTTTGGTACAGTTGAAGGGTAACGCTGCTGGCGACTGTTTAGATGATTGATTGTGTTGACATAATTTTAGTGTTCAAACAATATTAATTTTTTCTAAAAAAAACAGATATAATTTATGACAACAAGTTATTGATTGAATACTGTAAACAATTAACAGGTGGTTTAAGACTACACTGGACAAGGATCCTGGGTTGGCAAAGACAATTTATCTCTGGCCCTAAAAATGTGGATAACGCAATCTGAATTGATCTGACGCTGAGGAGACTTTGACTGATCGAATTTACTGAAGTTTCTCTATAAAGGAGCAACTGAGAGCAAGTGGCGATTGAGATCTGTATACCCCGACAATGCCGGAGCGGCAGTGTGTCACACTGTTTGCTTCATGCGGCGGTGTAAATTGCAGCTGTCGAGATGTGTACGGCGGAGGTGAGATGTGGAGGCGGCATATCGGAATCGATCGCAGCCATGAAAAAATTTGCAAAAATGTCGCGGTCTGGCGATCAGGCAGACGGATCGCAATTTACTCTCTACCAGAGCCCTGAAATCACGGTAGATTTCAGTGTGACACACCCGTTCACTGGTCGTACCAAGGACCAATTTGGCTTACTTATACGACAGAGTGTACAAGGGTACCAAACGTCAACACTGGTAAACCAAAAACGAATAAGTGTGCCCTCGGCAAACGAGTAGTCCGAGACGTTTCAAGTCACACTGTCGGTACAGTAAGAACTTCTACATCTACGTCTACATGACTGCTCTGCAATTCACATTTAAGTGCTTGGCAGAGGGTTCATCTAACCACAATCATACTATCTACCATTCCACTCCCGAACAGCGCGCGGGAAAAACGAACACCTAAACCTTTCTGTTCGAGCTCTGATTTCTCTTATTTTATTTTGATGATCATTCCTACCTATGTAGGTTGGGCTCAACAAAATATTTCGCATTCGGAAGAGAAAGTTGGTGACTGAAATTTCGTAAATAGATCTCACCGCAACGAAAAATGTCTTTGCTTTAATGACTTCCATCCCAACTCGCGTATCATATCTTCCACACTCTCTCCCCTATTACGTGATAGTACAAAACGAGCTGCCCTTTTTTGCACCCTTTCGATGTCCTCCGTCAATCCCACCTTGTAAGGATTCCACACCACGCAGCAATATTCTAATAGAGGACGAACGAGTGTAGTGTAAGCTCTCTCTTTAGTGGACTTGTTGCATCTTCTAAGTGTCCTGCCAATGAAACGCAACCTTTGGCTCGCCTTCCCCACAATATGATCTATGTCGTCTTTCCGAATGAAGTTGTTCGTAATTTTAACAGCCAGGTACTTAGTTGAATTGACAGCCTTGAGAATTGTACTATTTATCGAGTAATCGAATTCCAACGGATTTCTTTTCGAACTCATGTGGATCACCTCACACTTTTCGTTATTTAACGTCAACTGCCATCTGCCACACCATACAGCAATCTTTTCTAAATCGCTTTGCAACTGATACTGGTCTTCGGAAGACCTTACTAGACGGTAAATTACAGCATCATCTGCGAACGACCTAAGAGAACTGCTCAGATTGTCACCCAGGTCCTTTATATAGATCAAGAACAGCAGAGGTCCCAGGACGCTTCCCTGGGGAACACCCGATATCACTTCAGTTTTACTCGATGATTTGCCGTCTATTACTATGAACTGCGACCTTCCTGACAGGAAATCACGAATCCAGACCCACAACTGAGACGATGTCCCATAGGTCCGCAGCTTGATTAGAAGTCGTTTGTGAGGAACAGTGTCAAAAGCTTTCCGGAAATCTAGAAGTACGGAATCAACTTGAGATCCCCTGTCCATAGCGGCCATTACTTCGTGCGAATAAAGAGCTAGCTGCGTTGCACAAGAACGATGTTTTCTGAAACCATGCTGATTGCGTATCAATAGATTGTTCCCTTCGAGGTGATTCATAATGTTTGAATACAGTATATGCTCCAAAACCCTACTGCAAACCGACGTCAATGATATAGGTCTGTAGTTCGATGGATTACTCTTACTACCCTTCTTAAAAACTGGTGCGACCTGCGCAATTTTCCAATCTGTAGGTACAGATCTATCGGTGAGCGAGCGGTTGTATATAATTGCTAAGTAGGGAGCTATTGTATCAGCGTAATCTGAAAGGAACCTAATCGATATACAATCTGGACCTGAAGACTTGCCCGTATCAAGCGAATTGAGTTGCTTCACCACTTGCTCCCCAGTCTAAACTACTCGCAAGTGAAGACAGTCTTAGGACAGGTCCCAAGTACCAACCACACATGCCAGAGTCTCCACTAGAAGTGCTTATCAGACCAAAACCCAGCACCTGAGTGCTTCGCACCTCTCCAGAAAAAAACAGTTTTCCTGCGAAGTGCACGAATGACACTGCCTTCACCCCCTCTTGAGCCAATCACTGAGCTCTAGAGGCGCTAAATATCCCCTCCCACATGACAGAACAAACTCATGTCGAAACAGGGCAGGAGTTAAGAAATCTGTGTCTCTGGAAAAAAAAAGAAACCGCCAGTTACTGGTTTTTTTTAAGTTTTCGCAGATGGGGAAGATGATTATGTCGTGTCTCTTCCCAAGGCAACAAACAAACAGATACCATCTCAAAAATCTTTATCTAAATCGTCTGTGCCTTCGAGCTTGTTAGTCCTAGCTAAGAGGTGTAATAAAGATTCTATCTCCAAACATTTCTCAGACACTGGATTTTCGGCGAATGCCGAGATGGTTCCTTTGAAAGGGCACGGCCGATTTCCTTCCCAATCCTTCCCTAACCCGAGCTTGCGCTCCGTCTCTAATGACCTCGTTGTCGACGGGACGTTAAACACTAACCACCACCACCACACTGGATTTTCCTTATATAACTTTAGGCGGCTAATCGAAGTTGTCCGCAGGCCTATTTGCAGTATCGGTGACACATACACTTGTGAATTTTTATTATGCATGGCTCTGCACACAATGCCCAGTTTACGACTCCACTGTGTAGACGCGTTCCTTCAGTCCATCGCTCCCAGACCAGGCTTCTGCTGGCCCCGAGACAGATAGCGCGGTATTGCCAAATTCAGAAGAATGCAAAATCCCCAAGACTGGCTAAGTTTCGCGGAAGCTCGAAAAACGCCTTTGTTTTAATGATGTACACCCCAAATCCTGTATCATGTCCGTGACATTATGTCCCGTATTTCTCGATAACACAAAACATGCTGCTCTTCTTTGAACTTTGTCTATGTACTCCGTTGATCCTATATGGTAAGGATCCCACACTGCGCAGCGGTACCCCAAAAGAGTAGCGTAGGCAGTCTCTTTAGTAGATCTGTTGTGTCTTCTAAGTGTTCTGCCAATAAAACGCAGTCTTTGGTTCGCCTTCATGACAACATTCTCTGTGTCCCCTTTCCAATTTTAGTTGTTCGTAATTGTATCTCCTGGGTATTTACTTGAATTTATGTCCTTTATATTTGACTGATTTATCGTCTAACCGAAGTTTAATGGATCCCTTTTAGCACTCATGTGGATGACCTCACACTTTTCATTATTTAGGGTCAATTGCCAATTTTCGTACCATATAGATATCTTTCATAAATCATTTTGCAGTTTGTTTTGATTTCTGATGACTTCGTTAGACAATAAACGGCAGCATCATCCGCAACCAACCTAAGACGGCTGCTCAGATTGTCTCCTAAAACGTTTATAGGTAAGGAACAGCAGAAGGCCTATAACACTACATTGGGGAACGCCAGAAATCACTTCTGTTTTACTCAATGACTTTCCGTCAATTACTTCGAACTGTGATCTCTCTGATAGGAAATCACGAATCCAATCACATAACTGAGACGATATTCCAGACAAATAACTGAGAGGTTATTCCATGAGCACGCAATTTAACTACAAGTCGTTTGTGAGGTAGAGTGTCTAAAGCGCTCTGAAAATCTAGAAATACGGAATCAATTTGAAATCCCTTGTCGATAGCACTCAACATTTCATGTGAGTAAAGAGCTAGTTGTGTTTAAAAATAATGATTTTTTCTGAATCCGTGTTGACTGTGTCTCAACAGACATTCATTATGAATATTCAAACACAATCTATGTTCCAAAATCCTGCTGCACATTGACCTTAATGACATGGGCCTGCAGTTTAATTTGTTAATTCTACTGCCATTTTTGAATATTGGTGTCACCTGCGGTACTTTCCAGTCTTTGGGTACGGATCTTTCGTCGGGCGAGCGCGTGTATACGATTGTCAAGTATGGAGCTATTGTATCAGCATACTCTGAAAGGAACGTAATTGGTATACAGTCTGGAGCAAGAAACTTGCTTTTAGTAAGTTATTTATGTTACTTGACTACTCCTATGGTATCTACTTCTAAGTTACTCATGTTGGCAGCTGTTCTTGATTCCAGTTCTGGAATATTTACTTCCTCTTCTTTGGTAAAGGAATTCCGGAAGGCTGTGTAGTAACTATGCTTTAGCAGCACTATTATCAATAGTATTTCCATTGCTATCGTGCCGAGAAGGCATTGATTGTATCTTGACGCTAGCATACTTTACATACGACAAAAATCTCTTTGGATTTGCTGCCAGGTTTCGAGGCAAGGTTCGACGTGAAAATTATTGTAAGTATCTCGCACAGCAGTCTGCGATAAATTTCGGCGTTATACGGACCAAATGTAACGTCGCGTCGAGCCGTAGCGAAATGGTGCAAACAGTTTGACCGAGACACACGTCTGGCTGACGCTGATGGGAAAAGCCAAATCTTGCACCATGCGATTTCCATCTTTTCAGCAAGCTGAAAGAATAAAAAGGGGAAAGAGATTTTCTAACGACGGAAACGTTCACACATTGGTTCTCCAATAGCTCCGTGACCAAGTTCTGGATTGAACGACTGCTAAATTATTCCGACAGCTGTTTACAGAGACATGGTAACTGTCTTGAAATAATTATTTGACTAAAAATAAAAATTTAACACAGCTTGTTTTTAAATTGGATTAAAAAGTATAAAGTAATTTCTCATAGTCCCATACAGATGCCTATTCCCTTACAGTCATGAAAATTTGTAGATTTTGAATTGCTATGGAAATAATAAAAAACGTGTGACAGATAATAGTTAAGAGGTAAACTACCGATGCAACAATTATGAATCGCATGCGCCACACGTTTTCGCTATAAATCTTACAAGTACTTTCATAGCTGTTAAAAATTCATGACCACACATTTTCAGAATTATGTATTTGGTATTAGGAATCTGTATGGCGCTAGGAGAAATTAATTTGTACTCTTTAGTTCGATTTAAAAACGTTTTATATTAAAAAATTGTTTTTATTTAAATAATTGTTTTCTGCTTTTTAGTCTTGTGTGTGTGAAATTTCTCAGTGGATTTTAAATATGAGATTATAAGAGGGACATATGTTGAATTTCAGCTTTCAGTGTTTCTTCACCTGATAATATCTAAAACAGAATAGTGTGTTACCTACATACTAATAATACATCAATCAGTTTAATTACTATTTTCCCAAAACATAAAATAAAGAAGCAAACAGAATTAATTTTACGAGACTTTTTTAAATTAGAATTTCATTTCAACACTAGCTTCATACCAGCAGCTTCGCACTGGAATGTGTATGTTACAAATATAGCACGTATATCCTCACCCCACCTCTCTCTCTCTCTCTCTCTCTCTCTCTCTCTCTCTCTCTGTACATCTCGCCTCTTCCCTCTCTCTGTCTGTCTCTCCCTCCTCTTTTATCCATCTCCTCCTATCCCACTCACTGTCCATATCCTCCTCACCCCTCTCTCTGGCTATCTGTCCCCCTCTTCCTGCCTAATCTTCCCCTCCCACCTGCCTCTTCTCTCCTCTCACTGCTGTCTGTCCATCTTTTCTTCTTCACTGTCTCTGTGCATCTCACCTCCTGTTTCTCCCACTTTCTGCTCAGTCATGCCCTTCTCCAAGTGTACCCCCTGAAACACATTCCAATACTACCTGCACTATACACCAGTCGTTCTGGGCAGCCTAGAGGTCAAGCATTACCAACATTTTCCAACCCCAACCGCACCAACCTGGCCGACAAGAAAGGGAGTTAATATTTCATTGTCATCTTGTCGTGACCTTAGTTTAAAACCTCAATCTCTAGTTCATCGGGCAGTTACTTTGCTTCAAGTCACATGTATCGGTTGGTTATTTTTTGAGTGGTTTATATGGCTATTTTAGTTTGTTTTAGGATACATTATCCGTTCTAAGCTTGGTATGGACTGTGTACGTGCTCAGGAGCCATAGAATTTAAAACAATTGACTCGGGTTGGCTCAATCATTTGTTCCAGCAGTATTTCGTATCACTATTTAATTCTGTAATTTCTTAAGCCCACTGTTAGTGTTCTCTTAAATTTACTGCGAACTTCTTAGAAGACTGTTAAATTTCGAGTACATCTCTGTAAGAATTCGCATTCACTATTTGGAAGGTAACCATTATTTATTATAATCTTGGCTGTGACTTGAGCTTGCGCTTATAGGAATTTATTAGTGCTGCGGGGAATTTTGGCGTCGGTGCTGTTTACCAATCCTTATCAGGCCCACTCATTCTGGACCCTGTCCGCTTACACAGCCGCCTGCTTATGAAATTCTGTGCACAGGTGGTGAGCAGCGAAAGGCCACGCTGTCCGTCTTCTACAGTGTTATTTCTTCCAAACGCAGCCGTAGCCTTTAATGCTGCTGTTTACAGTTAAGTTGAAATTTTACAGAAATTCTGAGTCACTCTATTTGTTAATTAAAAGAGGCCGCCTTTTTGTAGCCTTATTGCTTCTTTTAAGTTATTTAAACATTTTACTAGTGCTTGAGATCTCAACGGTCATTCTTATTAAATGTTAATTTTTATTATTTCAATATAATTGCGGAACCACATAAACCGTGCTACCATGTCTATTTTATGAGGTTTTAAATCTTTTGTCCTCCTTATTTGATCACTTTGCACTTTAGTATAAGAATTTTTTGCCAGCGGGCTATTATGTGGCCGGCTCAGTTTCATTTAATTTTTTATTGGTGTCTTCTGTTCATGAAGTTCTGATAATTTTAATGGCTGTTTAAATTTGGCTTGAAGTTTGTATCATTGGTCTTTCATCTTATGGTCTGGCAAACAGTGGATGTGTGCTAGTTATAACTTACATTTACTACCATTGTTGACTATTGTTCAGTATTCACATTAATTGTTGTTTGATTAAATTCTTAACTGTGTTTAATGTAATTCACTCTGTGTAAAGTAAATTTGTGTGTTGTACCAGTGAATGAACTGTGCCAAATCCCCATTGTTGTAGCCCTTCTTCGTTTTCCTTCCTGACCAAATTAAAAGGCCGCATTTTCCCATTTCACACGTGCCAGTATTTCGATAGTAGGCCTATAGGCCTATAGTTTGATTTTCATGCGTAGTGTGATATCGGAATACGATAACTGCTAATACTGAACCAACTGTTTACCAGCTGTACACAAGAGAAATGTCTTTAAGGTTCCTCAGTTGTGTGTCTATTAGAAATGACGTTGTTAGAAGGTGAGACTTCTAAATAATGTTATGTTATCTCACAGCCACGCAGTCTTTTGCACAGAAAAATGCGCTGCTGGCTATATGCTTTGCTGTGCCATACAAAACCCTGGCAGTATCACCTAATTTCAGTTTGGTGTTACTTTTTTCCGTCCTTCTGTCCTAAGCACCGTCGTTTCTGTTACATCCGCTTCCCTCGGAACGTTGGCGCTATTTGACACGAGCGCTTTGCCATACACAAAGTTTATAGTCACCTCCTTCGGAACACTGAAATGCACTAGACTCTCAATCCACATTAGCACCCCGCAGTCCAGCACGCCGGAGGTTCATACACAGTAATCGACCGTCCATAAAGCGCTTTTTTTTCTCACACTGACAGAATGAAAACGAAACGCGAACAAGAGGATTGCATCGACTCACACAGACGTAAACACGCACGTACATGCAATACACGTACGCGTCCGGCAAAAAGCTGACAAGGACGATTATTACGCGCGACGCATAGCGCATAACATCAAACACAAGGAAAATTCCCGCCGGGCGTTATTTTGCTTCCACAGCAGTGAGAGCAGCTGCGCATTGCCAGACGGTAATTGTGATTGGTGTATGGGGACTATTAGTTCCATGCAGAGCTCTCTGAGCTTCATCTCGGTGGCATCCTCACTCTTTAGTTCTGACACGAGCAAATCAAGTTCTTGTGAAATATCTCTCATTCCATATGGCCGACTGTAACAGCAGCCGTATAAAGATTGTCTTTGAAATTTCCGTAACCAAAAGTGGTCTATTCAGGTATAATAAAGTATCTCTCTCAAATATTCGATCGCGAACCGCTTTTTATGAGGACATTAAACATATACGACTGACCCGTGTGGCGGCGATTGCTAAAATTGGATATTTGTGGTAAGGTCTTATGGGACCAAACTGCGGAGGTCATCGGTCCTTAAGCTTACGCACTACTTAACCTAACTTACGCTAAGGACGACACACACACCCATGGCCGAGGAAGGACTCGAACCTCTGACGGGGGAGAGCCACGCGGACCGTGACAAGGCGCCCAAGACCGCGCGGCTACCCCGCGCGGCGGCGACTCGTAAATCGTGTAGCGTGTTTGAATGCTGGACGTGGATGAGATTTTCGTCACTAAAATTTACCATTCTGAAGAATAAAGTTTACGAGACGTCGTTCAGTTTCTGATCACCATGTGAAGGCAAAATTTTTGTACAAAACTGAAAATTAACTTGACTGCCCTTTTTGGCCTTGGAACGCATTTTTCAAGTGACCGACGTATCCTCAGGAAGGTTATAACTCTACTGTCCGCTACTGTTATACTATAACCTCAAAGCTAGAGCCAGTTCGTATAATGAAATTATTTTTATTAAAGCAATTACAGTATAAAGAAGAAGAGCAATGTTACCCTCTGAAAGGAATTTTGTTGTGTTGACCGTGATGTACCCAACGGAGGTGGCTTATCGGAAGTGAAAGTCAGAATTAAGTAAATATTTAAACAGTAACAAACAATAATTTACCTGTCCACACTGTCCAAATGATAATAAAAGAGGTCGCCAGCCTAATTAGGCATAAGAACGAGTAACATTCTCATTCAAGAAACTGAAAATAAGTACCTCCAATGGGCAAACACAGCCTATGCTTCGTCACACGAGAATGCAATGAACTCTGGCACCTGCATATGTTAACGTTAAGGTTGGAGCTGGCAGTTAGAGCAGAACAAACTATTTGCATAAATATAACAGGTAATGATACACACTATTACCTTCAGGGCTTACTCAAACCGAATGGACTCAATAATATTACTATTAATATTCACTGTAGAATCATAAATTGGACATAGGTTCAGTATTACTTTTCAAACACTTTCCTATCCGACCAAAAAAATTGTAAATGTAGTTCACTGCAAAATTATGAACTGGGCATAGGTTTAGTCTCTCTTTTACCAATTACTTTTCTATCTGACATGGCAATAAAAAAAATACACTAGCAAATTATTTCTCACTGCCCTCTGAATGAAAGAAGTTACTGTTTTCATAGATAGTGGCCATTCGGTTAATTGTTATCTATCATGAGCACAATGGACAAACTGTGGATCGTGTTACACTATTAAAATGCATTTTTAATACACAAGAGAAACAATCACTTAGCAAGCATGAGTATATAACTTTCTACAATTGCAGTTCTCAACTTTTACTGTAGTCAGACACAAAACTGACATATTTGTAAAATATTGACTCACCTTTTGCAATTTACAACAGGCAGCACTATGACCACTAACCAAGCAAAACTTTATAAGCTTCAGTTTTAAGAACTTTTAATTTTTAAAAGTAACAACAAATTGTTTTAATGCCTGTTTGAACTACTCTACTGAGTTATATTCAATTATTTGTTTTAGTCTTTGGAAAGCAGTTCTGATTTCAAAATTACTTTCAACAAACATTACTTTAGCACACTCTTTTGCTACATTAACTTTAACTTTCTTTTTACTATTTTCAATAGGCATTAATTAGTAAAACACTGTGCTTTAATGTTCTTTCAATAAGGACACTCGGTAATCACTTTAGCATGGGAAGGATCCTAAGTGGAAATGTGACAGAGGATAGATCAAGGTAAGTTTTCATAAATAGTCTTTTGGTTTACCTTATAACTGAAAACAAATAAATCATTCACATGAGCTGATCCTTCACTGGACATTTCTACAATTCCTTGGTTCCTTTTTCAGTGATTGCGCAACGTGGTGGCGAGTGCATGTTGGTGGGTGGATTTGCAGGCGGAAATATTGGACTCTGTCTTTTCTTGGTGGCGATGACAGATACCAATACAGAATGGTTCCAGCTAGTCACTGCATCTATCCGAGGCTTTGGCACATTAGAAAATGCCACAAAAAGCCCCTCTCGGCACCAGTACAATTCACAACCTTTTCGTGAGCAGTTTGTGGTTCAGTAGCTCATCCCCGACTGACTCTTGGTTCCACCTTTCTGTCCATGCCCACCACATTTTGCGCGCGCTACATGTTTCCGTTCCCGAGGGGAACCACAACACCTTTTACATACAAAATAACTAAGAACCCTAGGTGAAGGTCAGCAGTTTACGTAACAGCAAACAATCACTTTAAACAAAACATGTCATTTGCACATATTGGTAGTTCTACGCAAAATTATTTAAACAAAATTACAATTATATGCATTAAGTTTTGCTCCCTCTAAATGAGACAATGAACTTAAATGATAGATACAGTAAACTGCATAGGATCAAACCATAAGATCAAAGTTTTTACAAAGGAAAAAGCAAACACACTAGTGCTATCGATACATTCAAACAATATTTACAATGACAGAAGATAGAACAGACAAAAAAGGAAAATTTATGTCAGTAGAGCTATGGAGCTCTGGAGTTACAAGGTGTTCGAGAAAATCAATTTTGTATGTGAACATTCTTTAAATCAGTGGAAGGTACAGATCATCGAACGAGGCTGTACACCTACAAGCCACCAAATACATCAGCTGATAAAGTGATCTGAAATAGGACTAGCACGTTTAAAGCGTGCCATTACCAATACTTACTTAATTTACTTCATCACCCCGCACAGCCACAAGGCTCCTAATGCGCCAGATTCTGTTCCCTGTTTTCTGCCGCAAATCACACTCTAGACCTATCTGCAGCAAGTTCTCAATGATTTTGAAGGCCATCGAAGTTTATCCTTTTTTTTTCTTTGCGTCATCAGTCTTCTGACTGGTCTGATTCGGCCTGCCACGAATTCCTCTCCTACGCCCTCAATTATTTGCTGGATGTACTCCAATCTCTGTCTTCCTCTACAGTTTTTGCCCTTTGCAGTTCCCTCCAGTACCATGGAAGTCACTTCCTGACGTCTTAACAGACGTCCTATCATCCTGACCCTTCTCCTTATCAGTGTTTTCCACACATTCTTTTCCTCTCAGATTCTGCGCAGAATCTCCTCATTCCTTACTTTATCAGTCCACCTAATTTTCAGCATTCGTCTGTGGCACCATATCTCAGATATTTCGATTCTCTTCTGCTCCGGTTTTCCCACAGTCCTTGTTTCACTACCATGCAATGCCGTAGTCCAGACGTACGTTCTTAGAAATTTCTTCCTCAAATTAAGGCTTATGTTTGATACTAGTAGACTTCTCTTGGCCAGGAATGCCCTTTTTGCCATTGCTAGTGTGCTTTTGATGTCGTCCTTGCTCCGTACATCATTGGTTATTTTACTGCCTAGGTAGCTGAATTCCTTAACTTCATCTCCTTCGTAACAGTCAATCCTGATGTTAAATTTCTCGCTAGTCTCATTTCTGCTACTTCTCATTACTTTAGCATTTCTTCCATTTACTCTCAATCCATATTCTGTACTCATTAGATTGTTCGTTCAGCAGATCATGTAATTCTTCTTCACTTTCACTTAGGATAGCAATGTCATCAGCGAATCGTATCATTGATATCTTTTCACCTTGAATTTTAATTCCACTCCTGAACCATTCTTTCATTTCCATCATTGTGTCTTGGATTTAAAAATTGAACAGTAGGGGGGAAAGAGTACAACATCCCTGTCTTACACTCTTCTTAATCCGAGCGCTTAGTTCTTGGTCGTCCACTCCTATTATTCCCTCCTGGCTCTTGTACATAGGGCATATTACGCATCTCTCCCTATAGCTTACCCCTATTTTCCTCAGAATTTCCAACTGCTTGTACCATTTTACATTGTCGAAAGTTTTTTCCTGATCGACAAATCCTATGAACGTGTTTTGATTTTTCTTTAGTCTTGCTCCCATTATCAGCCGCATTGTCATAATTGCCTCTCTCGTGCCTTTACCTTTTCTAAAGCCAAATTGATCGTCATATAACACACCCTCAATTTTCTTTTCCATTCTTCTGTATATTACTCTTGTCAGCAACTAGGACGCATGAGCTGTTAAACTGACTATGCGATAATTCTCGCACTTGTCAGCTCTTGCAGTCTTCAGAATTGTGTAGGTGACATTTTTCCGAAAGTCAAATGTTATGTCGCCAGACTCATACATTCTACACACCAACGTGAATAGTCATTCTCTTGCCACTTCCCCCAATGATTTTAGAATTTCTGAAGGACTGTTATCTATCCCTTCTGCCATATTTGATCGTAAGCCCTCCAAAGCTCTTTTCAATTCTAATTCTAACACTGAATCCCCTATCTCTTCTAAATCAGCACCTGTTTCCTCTTCTATCACATCATACAAATCGCCCCCCCTTCCCCTCATAGATGCTTTCAATGTATTCTTTCCACCTATCCACTCTCTCCTCTGCATTTAGCAGTGGTATTCCAGTTGCGCTCTTAATGTTACCACCCTTGCTTTTAATGTCACCGAAGGTTGCTTTGACTTTCCTATATGCTGAGTCTGTCCTGCCAACATTCATTTCTTTTTCGATTTCTTCACATTTTTCATGCAGCCACTTCGTCTTAGCTTCCCTGGACTTCCTATTTATTTCATTCCTCAGTGACTTGTATTTCTGTATTCCTGAGTTTCCCGGAACATTTTTGTACTTCCTCCTTTCATCGATCAAATGAAATATTTATTATGTTACCCATGGTTTCTTCGCAGTTACCTTCTTTGTATCTAAGTTCTTCTTTCCAACTTCTGTGATTGCCCTTTTTAGATATTTCTATTCCTCTTCAACTGTACTGCCTACTACAGTCTTACACATAATCCCACACTGAATTTGTGTCCTGAGTAGCAGCGTCCTTAACATAATGTACGCTTATCGACATCAAGGGTAACAGTATCCTCCCATCCACTTTATAACTTTAGGTCTTCTTGATTACCTGACTCAGGCACTTACTTTACATAAGCAACGAATATTCCAAACCGTATACGACCTTATTCTCGAACTTTTAACCTATTATGAATCTCCGAGACTTCTTTATAGTCTGCTTACCGTTATCAAACGTTCTGTGATGGGTTGGTAGCCCATCGGCAACCCAAACATGGGCTTAACCTTCCCCTACAACTGTCGAATTTCATCTGACGTTTCATCGGAAATGTGAATTATCAACATCTTATCAAAAGTATCGATATCGGTACCTCATTACCTTGCAATGCAATTGATGTTCTTGAAGGTAGGGAAGTTACAGGTAGGTACCAGCAGAAGAGGCACCAGTGGGAGTCTGCGCGCGCTTCGGTATCGTGAGAGTGAAACAGTCGGTAGCAGTGGACAAGGTGGGAGGTTGAGCCGAGGCCCAGAGCCTCGAACAAAAGCTGAACTCCAACATATACTGAGTTTAAAAGTGAAAAGAAGAGATATAACAGTAGCATTCGTGAATAAATATTCCAAGGAAATAGTTTGTGAAGTATAAAATGAGACAGTGGGACGTAAGGGTGACTCACCTGAAACTTGCGCTGCAACCGTTGCGGTAATCGTAAGTGCTGTTGATGTACAATTTTCACAGAATGTACTGGTAGTCAGGGGCTCTTATTGTTAGGCAATCAACAAATTGTAATAATACTTAGAAAGAGTATTTCTTGTGCAAACATACACTTTTTTAAATGAAACACTGGCTTTTGGCAGTAACAAACTAAAATTAGGGTAAATTTGAATGTCAGAGGTGTTTGTTGTAGGATTTTAGCGCAAGATGTTTACGAGATATCGTATTTTGAAAAGTTTTCACACCAATACTTGTTTGTACCGTACAGACTGCTAAGAGGGTGTTACATTTGCTTACTGTGTCCTTCAGTGTTTCTTGAGTGGCCTGCAACTTTCTGATCAGTTAGTATGTGACAGTCCAAGCGTTAGTCTTCAGTGGACGATAGGATTTACCAGCGTATGGAAAGTGTAGGAACAACGCACTTCGTTCTTTCACAGTGTTTGCGGCAATATATCCCAATAGACGTCAACGATCTCGGCAATGAATTATCAACCTCTTCAACCAGTTATGTGAAAGTGGTAGCGTAGCACCTAGACAACTTAACAGAAGGAAACAAGTGACGACAGAAGAGGGGAAAATTAATGTTCTTGCTGCTGTTCCAGTTGTTCCGCCCGTTAGCTCCCGCACAGTTGCACGAGGAAGCGGCATAAGTCAGGCAAGTGTCCCACGCATTCCCCATCGACTAGTTCCATCCCTGTCACATCTCTCTCCATCAAGAGCTGCATGGAAACGTTTATGAGGATCGTGTTAAGCGCGTGACCATTAAGGCCTCGAAAGGTATCTTGTTTAGTGATGAAGCCACATTTACCGTTCATGGCGAGGTAAATCGCCGAAACATGCATTATTGGTCTGTTGCCAACCCGCGTTGGCTTCGTCAGGTGGAACGTCAACGTCCGTGGAGTGTAAACGTGTGGTGTGGTGTACAGTGAACAATCAAAGATGCATTTTTCGTAGGCTTAACACTGAACGAGCATAAGTATCGCAGTCTCCTAACAGACTATTTTCCACAGATGATAGAAAACGTTCCTCTGCAGACTAACTGGAACCTGTGGTACCAACGTGGCAGCATTTCTTCACTAAATGTTTTCAAATCCTTGTACTGGACGCCTGCAGACTTTTTTTTCAGTGGGGAAAGCTGAAAGATGCTATTTAGAAGGACATACCAACTACACTTGGTGATACGCAGCGACATATTACTGCAGCCTGCTCTAATATTTAAGCTGAAGTGCTACCACATGTCCAGCAGTCGTTCCATACCATAGCCACACAGCGGTATGGGGCTAAAGCTGTAACGTGTAGTTCTTTTTGCTAATATATTTTGGTATGTTGACGTCGCACAAGGACTGTGTGTCTTTTAATTCTTTGTTTCCCCCCCGGTTTTTGACGATCCTATCATACGTGGATTGTCATGTGCTGTCCGGGCTTATCGTTTGCCTGTGTTTTAGAGATGTGTTTGTGATCATACATGATTTGGTTCGGATGACCATCTGCAGTTTCATCCAAGTTAGTGACACATTTTTACGCACACATGAAGTAGCAGTTTAATATGACAGACATACCTTCAGGGTATGAAACCGGTCGTCACACAGTGACGGATTTGGACTTCCACTCAGTTTTAACATAGACTGTTTTACCATCTCTGATTTTAAACTTTTTGATTGTCCTTCGCATTATGTACAAGTTTTCTATCTGTGGTTGCCCGACCTACAAGGTTATTTGTAGTATATATAAGTGGTTTTAACGTTTTAACTTGCATATACTCCACTGAAGACGACCACACAGTGACCGAAACCTGTATTTGTAGTAAACATTATTTGCGTCTTTTTTTACAGGTTCCTCTAGCCTGCTTGGGTTTGGGCATAGCTTGGCTCGGATGTGAGCAAAGCGGGCTCCCCATTCTACTGATGGTCTTCAGCTCTTATGGTAGGCTCAAGTGGAGTGGATGCACCAAGAGTTGCCGACGATCATTTTCATCGTCTTCCCCGTCAAATCGCAAGTCTTGGAATACGTAGAAACTAGAGTTTTTACTCGAATCTGATACGGCAACAACACTGAAAATATTATCCACATCAGTCACTTCCCCGAAAATACAAATTTAACAAATGTCCACGAAGAGAATGGCTTTTGCTTTATTTTTAGGTTACAAGTATCAGTTAAAAAAGGTCTTTAAGGCTGGCTGTGTTGGCTCCTGACGTGTCAGTAAATTTAAATTTATTATATCTTTGCCGTCGATTTCAAAGACCGTGCATACGTTAAGTTCAGCGACTTCACCCAAGCGGCGCCAACTACGCCACGTGATCGCCTGTTACACAAGCTGGCTTCCTGGGGAACTACGAAAAAGACAGCATAACTGGCCACAGCGCAGGTGGAAGTCGGTTTCTCTTGGGGCAGCTCGTAGCCTAGGGACAGCCACCTCAAGCAGATCATCGGCATCTACTCTACACCACACCATCGTCTTCCCAGAGCCACTGGACTCTGTGTATGAAACCTCTTCGCTCTACTGGACCCTACCGAATCCGTCGTCTCGGCTAAAGTATTCCGTGTGAGTGATGCACACACAGGATGAGAAAGGTGTCCAGGAAGCCAAGAATAATAGGATTTAATATCACTACAGAGAAATGCACAATAACATGAGTAACACATAACAGCTTCCAACTAAAAGCAACTTTAAAACTGTCCTGATCTAATGAAAGAAATTCAATATGAGACCGTTCTTGTAGGTGCAAGTTGAGCACTCAGTCTTCACTGTCGAGAAATACTGCCGTAGTCACGGTCTGTGTACACTGCTCTGGCGATGACCATGGTTTCAATAACATAGGCTGCCCTTGGAGAAATACACTCGTGGCACTTCGGAAGTAAAGCGATGATGTCCAGACAGGGACTCGCACTGGCTGGTGAGCATTGGGTGGTGTCCTATAAAGGCCGCCCGGAGAAGGAATACCCGGAACTCGTCTGTAGTCAGTGGCCTGTGAAGGACATTGACAGTTAATTTGGCGCCCTCGATACTGCAGCAGTTCTTTCAGTCAATGATGGACCGCGCTGCCTTACAAACGCCTGAACGGGTGGCAAACCGCAGCACTTCGTGGTATGATGTGTGGCTGGATCATGGGGCACCAGCCGAAAGCTACATCAGTCCACCGCCAAGAGATCAGACCTCGTCTGTAGTGCTTGATACTGTGAAAAAAAATTCCTCTGTCGACTGTGTCGTGTGAAAGAACCCTGAACGTTCTCGCGTTATTGCCAAGTTTGACACACTGCTGTGATACATCCTGAACTTCTGGAAATATCAAAAATAGTTCCTTCTACTCCTGTTATTTTTGTGGAGTCTAAGTATTTACCTAGATAAATTGGATATGGCGATTTAAGTTGTTTTAATGTTGATGCTCACTACATATTGTAACACTAAGAGCGTCTGCTTATTTGCTGTGGGTTGTAGAAAGCTTTTCAAAGAACGTTTGCAGTCTCAGCAGAACCATAGCTTCAGCTTTTCGTAATCTCTAATATTGCTAATTCTACCTGTTTGAAAATATTGCCTGAGTATTTGGAGGATTGCAGTCACGAAATTTTACATTAACGAAAATGAAAAGCTAAATGAATAGTAACACTAATAGATCTGACATTATAGAAACAGTGTTTGTAATGATTACAATTTATTTAGAAAGAGGTAGTGGATTGAGGTTCTTTTTTATGCATGTGCTCCATGTCCTCATTGACACTAATAAACATAATACACTGTAACATAAATCTCCATAAATTATTTGTAATAAGTCTCAATAATATCAAGGCTTCTTGCCAATGCTCACTTGGATATAACATTTTTGTAGTCTTTAATCTCAGCACACATAATAGCTACTTAACCGCACATAGTAAATATTCGCTTCTTTCTGGTCGAATGTCTGATGACACAATGATTTATTGCATCTTCCTATATGAGATCGAAGTCAAAAACTTAAAATATATGGAATGGCAGTGGATGAAGATACCCGTACTGCATCTCTAGCTCAGCAGCCAGATACTCAGACCAGAGACATAATTTAATTCCCCTGCAAGTATCGTATCTTAAATGTTCTTTAATTTCGACGCTACAAATTCCACGCATCTCCAAAGTTTCTAAAGGCGTGTGAGTATAATGAATATTTGATTATGATCCGTGTATCAGATGTAAATGTTAGCCGGCCGAAGTGGCCGCGCGGTTCTGGCGCTGCAGTATGGAACCGCGAGACCCCTACGGTCGCAGGTTCGAATCCTGCCTCGGGCATGGATGTGTGTGATGTCCTTAGGTTAGTTAGGTTTAACTAGTTCTAAGTTCTAGGGGACTAATGACCTCAGCAGTTGAGTCCCGTAGTGCTCAGAGCCATTTGAACCATTTTTTTTGTAAATGTTAAGCTTGACGGCTCTATTGCTGTTATTCGAGAGAAGTGTGCTATGTATCTGCACTACGTTTATTGTAGTCTGCGATGAGATATCGAACGGCGTACCATTATTGTCCATTTACGAGTAATCAGGAGGCTCAGAAAAAAAGAGTCCTGAAACCATTACACTAGGTAATAAGAAATAAATGAGATTGGTTCGAAAGGGATGCGGGGAAAGTATAGGACGCTTGGATACGAAAACAAGGACGAAGATATGAAGACCCATACTCTGATTCAGACCTTCTCTCTCTTACTACGATCCCAGTCCCGCAAAGAATTTGGTCTCTTCCTAAAAACGTTGCTGTAATTGTCAGCCTACTACTTTCAAGCAAGGCATCTATACAACAAAAACCACTCTGTAAACTAATATTGAAGTAATTCGTAAGTAAATGAGTCTGTGTATTGGCTGTACCACAAAGTTCACGGTACTAGGGCGCCACAACTCAAATGTTGTAACCTCCTAACCTATCCTGTCCTTCTTATGCTAAATTCAGTTCTCTTCTGCAAAAGGTGGAGGGATGGGTGAGGGGGTGGGAGGGGGAGAGGGCGTGACGGCTTAGAGATCAGAAGTTAAGCTCCGGGCGGGGGGTAAACTTCTATATCTTCCGCTATTTCAGCACTTGCACATACGCTTCATTCCTGCTACCCAATAACACAGTGCCCCAGGTCGTGCGTTCGACTTCCTGAAGCATTATTTTCACACATAACCCTCTTACTCATCCTCACTTAGGTTTCCCACTGCAGTGCCGAATCCCACTCTATATGAGGCAGTTTTTTTTTCCAAATTTTTTTCAGAGTCTTTCTTTATATTCTGGTGGTTCAATATTTTTGTACCTCTGATGTGGTATTTTGCACTTTTAAACTTTCAGTTATGAAGTGCAAGCTTCAGAAGAAGCATTATTCCAAGTTTTGAATCTGCAGTTCATTCATTAAGGTATAGTGGGCTACTGGTTAAGACATTCATTTCGACCCTCTACGAAGCAGTGGCACTAGCAGTAGGGCGTGGTCAATCAACTGATAGTCGTCGGAGGGCAGGTAGTTAAGCCGTACACTCTCTGCAGAGGACTCTCACCTATACAAGCCGATTAAACAATGTCTGTCGATTGTTATCCTACACTCAGTACATGAGTGACTTCATTATATTGCAATTATAGATAATTTTTTTGTAAATTTACAGATGCTCTCCACATGGAGATAGTTCGAAAAGTTACGGAAATGCGACCGAGCTATGACTGGCGTCATGTGTTTAGCTTCCAGAGCATAAGGAATTCGAGCTGAATTTCACTCAATGAATGTGCCGGTGAAAGTTACCTGTCGAAATAACGGCTGTGTTTGTTTTATCCGGCCAAATTCTCGTTAACTGTTATGACGGATCTTTTCTTCTTCTTCTTCTTCTTCTTCTTCTTCTTCTCCAATCATACTCTCTTCAAACCTAATTTAAGCCCCATTGTTCAAATGCGCTACCTACTACAATGACATCTGCGAGAGGTGCCGTCTGATCATCTCGTCCGATGTCTATTAGCAAGAAGTCTTCTCTTCTGACTACACCAGTTTGTAAGGCATCTACATTAATAAAAACAAGCAGCTTAAAACCACGTCACGTCCGGTTGAACCGTTTCTGATCGCAAGCCCAATCCACCCTGGGACGTGCCTGTAATCTGAATGAAACACGTTATACAGATCACTGATTTATTGTTGGTAATCATACAAGATTACTCGCGTAACAGTCTCTCTTATAAGCATTCCATTGTACACATAATACTCCGTGTACTCGATTAAGCCAGTCTTCATCATTATCAGCAGCATCAATAATGCGCATTTAACATAACCGTACGATCACCTTCAAATAAAACAGTGTCTCTGAAGCTAACAACTATCGGTACAGCTTGTTGTCGGCCTGCACATTTAAAGTGTGTAATCAAAAATACTTGAGACCGGTTGGCTTGCTTGTATCGGTCTCTCATTCTACTCGAAACGTCGTTTGCATTTCCTACCTAGTATTTACAAACGGTACACAATGCTACGGCAGCGAATCTGGATTGTATAACTTTCTAGTAAGAATCTCTTCATCTCAAGTGTTCCAGAAGTAAGAGGCAGGTCAAAAAGTGAGTTACTGTAAAATGTTCAGCGATAGTATTAGTCTCATCATAATCAACAGCATGTCAACACCAACAATAGTTCAGATTTATAAATGTCGACGTCGCAAACAGAATTTGAAAGAGAAAGTATACGAGATTAAGAGTGATTCTAACACAGAACGTTTTTTTTATATAATTCTTGTGGGAGTACCCTCTAGTATAGTCCATCCAATATTCAGAAAAAATTGAGCTGTGTGAAATTTGGGCTCGACAGAAGTAGGGGACAGAGTGCCCTTGGCCATCAACATCGGAATCTCCACCGAAAAAGATAACCAACTTCACAAAATATTACTTCTGCACAGTAAATTCACTCACTGCTTCAGTCTCCTTATCTGAGTGGCGATGTAATGGGTTCAGCCAGTAACCCCAAGAGGGATGAAGCAGCAGAGAGCGGACAGTGCGAGATGAGCTCCATTTTACAACCCGAGCCGGGCAGCTCCATCTGTCTTCCACAAACAGTAGTCGTAGCAAGCACAATGTCCTCTTCTTCTGTTCGTTTACAGGAGAAAATCTATTTCCTCGGGTATTATTGTATTAACGTAATTTGACACAAACTACTCTCTGTCTACTAAACTTTAATTATTGCACATTTACAATTTCCGAATGTCTAAATTAAATGTACATAAAAGAGCCACATTAGCTGTGTAGGAAGGGATCCTCTGTTGGAAATAAATCTTGACTTCCGGGACAGAAACAGAGAAACTATATACCAACATTAGAATTTTGTCAGCAATACACCCAACTACAAAGACAAGCTGTGAAATCACTGGAGCTTCATAAGGAAAGAACAAGAGACATTTTCCCAATAACTTCAGGAGACAGCTTTAGTACTTTGGATAACATTTGTTCTGAAGAAGACATCCGGTTCTTGATCAATCAATTACAAGTTCTTTTGAAAACGAAAAAGAGCTTTTGAGAATCAAATGCACCCATTAAAAGACACGATGACTGCACTTTGAATTTAAAAATTCATTGAATTGTGTGTGCTGTATTTATTTACAGATTTAACACACAAATGTATTAGAAAATGAAAGAAAAAAAATCAACTACTCATATAACGATGGTAATTTTGCTCTTAAGTTTGCCGTTTAATTTCATATAGATATGAACAGGAAAAAGTTGTCTCTGATGATCCCACTGAAGGTCGTTTTCAGTCCTATGTCAAACATTCAGCAACATAAGAGCATGAAGTATGAACCTTTATGAGTTTCATATATTTTTAATGATAACTTTTTTGGAAAATCTGTATATACCTTTCAACCATCAGATACATGGAGTCACTCTCAGGAGTGGTTTTCGGGACACGTGAGCTGTGAAAGCACAAGGCTGACTACACTAATCTCAAAAAAATTTTTAGTCACTAAGTCTAGAATTGTTGCTAATAGATTCTAAATCGTAATTCAGCATAGACAGGTCAAAGAACACTTCAGTGAAGTCGATGTAACTCGAATATTCGAGTTTGTTCAAGTGAACAGCAGGTTGTAAAGAATTACATTGAAGTTTTGGAATTTGCTGTCTCTCTTGTTGAGTCACCATCTCGTGGAGTACCTGGCCTGCAAAGTGAATGGTGAAAGCTATTTACTACTTGAGACTGTTTATGTTCGTGACAAATTTCAGTTGTCACATCAAGAGGAGATTGTAATTTGCCATATTTATATTTTCCTAATTACTGCGTACTTCAAAGCGTGATTCTGTGCCTCTTATGACGCGAAATCACGGTATTTGAATTTCAGAAATATTTTAAAAATTAACAAGTATCATTTTGGCAGTGGTTATCTCTTTTGTTTGGATTTACAAAATCGGAAAAAATATCTACGGTACCTATTGTACCCCACTCATACAATTATAGTCGTTGTTGACTTCGATCTACCCTCGATATGCTGGAAAAATTATACGTTTAAAGCCGGCGGGAGACATAAAATGTCACCCGAAATTGTACTGAATGCCTTCACAGAAAATTATTTTGAACAATTAGTTCACGAGCCCACTCGAAGCGTAAATGGTTGCAAAAGCGTATTTGATCTCTTTGCAACAAATAATCCTGGATAAATAGTGAGTATCATGAAGAGTACATGGATTAACGGCCACAAGGAATTTGCTGCTAGGCTGAATACTGTAACACCCACAACCATCAAAAAGAAATGCAAAGTACATCTATTTCAAAAAGCAGATGAAAATATTGTTAACGCCTTTTTAAGAGACGGTCTCTACTCTTTCCGTTCTGATTCCGTAAGCGTAGAAAAGATGTGGAAAGATTTAAAACAGATAGTATCTACGGCAATTGAGAGATACGTATCACATAAATTAATAAGTAATGGTACTGATCACCCATGGTACACAAAACTGATCAGGCTGTCGTTGCAGAAGCAGCGAAAAAAGCATGCCAAATTTAAAAGAATGAAAGACTGGCAACGTTTTGCAGAAGTTCGAAATATAGCGCATGGTTCAATACGAGATTCTTTTAATAATTTCCACAACGAAACTCTGGCTCGGAATCTGGCAGAAAATCCAAAGAGATTCTGGTCATACATAAAACACAACAGTGGCAAGACGCTATCAATAACTGCGCCATAATAACGGTGAAGTCACTGATGACAGTGCCACTAAGGCAGAGTTATTAGATATGGTTTTCCGAAACTCCTTCACCAAAGAAGACGAAGTTAATATTCCTCAATTCCAATCAAGAACAACTGCCAAGATGAGAAACACAGAAGTAGATATCCTCGGTGTAGCAAAGCAGCTTAAATAACATAATAAAGGAAACGCCTCCGGTCCAGATTGTATACCAGTCAGGTTCCTCTCAGAGTATCCTGATACAATAGTTCCATATTTATCAATTATATACAACCGCTCGCTCACAGAAAGATCTGTACCTAAAGACAGGAAAATTGCTCAAGCCACACCAATACCCAAAAAAGCAAACAGGAGTAATGGGTCAAATGGCTCTAAGCACTAAGGGACTTAACATCTGAGGTCATCAGCCACCTAGACTTAGAACTACTAAAACCTAACTAACTTAAGGACATCACACACATCTATGCCCGAGGCAGGATTCGAACCTGCGAAAACAGGAGTAATCCGCTGCAGTAGAG
This sequence comes from Schistocerca serialis cubense, assembly GCF_023864345.2. Taxonomy (NCBI): domain Eukaryota; kingdom Metazoa; phylum Arthropoda; class Insecta; order Orthoptera; family Acrididae; genus Schistocerca; species Schistocerca serialis. The sequence goes on along the minus strand of NC_064638.1, from coordinate 1,253,500,859 downwards.
GCCCGTATCAATAACGTCGATTTGCAGTGGGGTTTTGGAACATACACTGTGTTTGAACATTATGAATTACCTCGAAGAAAATATTTATTGACACACAGTGAACACGGATTCAGAAAACATCGTTCTTGTGAAACAGCACTAGCTCTTTATACTCATGAAGTAATGATTGCTACGGACAGGGAACGTCAAAAAAATGGCTCTGAGCACTATGGGACTTAACATCGGAGGTCATCAGTCCCCTAGAACTACTTCAGCCTAAGTAGCCTAAGAACATCATACTCCTCCACGCCCGAGGCCCGATTCGAACCTGCGACCGTAGCGATCACGCAGTTCCAGACTGAAGCGCCTAGCAACACTCGGCCACCACAGGGGATGTCAAATTGATTCCATATTTTTAGATTTCCAGAAGGCTTTCGACACCGTTTCTCAGAAGCGTCTTCTAACTAAATTGCGAGGCTATAGAATATCGCCTCAGTTGTGCTACTGGATTCATGATTTCCTGTCAGAAAGGTCACAGTTCGCTGTCGTAGACGGAACGTCATCGAGTAAAAGAGAAGTAATACCCGGCGTTCCCCAAGGAAATGTTATAGGTCCTCTATTGTTCCTGACATGTATCAACGACGTAGGCGAATCTGAGTAGCCGTCTTAGATTGTTTTCATATGATGCTGTCATTTACCGTCCTGTAAAGTCATTAGATGACCAAAACGAATTGTAAAATGGTTTAGATAAGATGGTGGAACAGGTCTACTAAAGCGATTGCTCACACCACGCTTGTCTGCCTTATTCTGGAGTATTGATATGCGGTGTGCGATCCGCATCAGGTGAGACTGGCGGATGGCATCGAAAAAGTTCAAAGAAGGGTAGGTCGTTTTGTATTATCGCAGAATAGGGTAGATAGTGCCACAGACATGACATGTGAATTGGAGTGGCAGTCATTAAAACGAAGCCGGCCGCGGTGGTCTCGCGGTCCTGCCTCGGGCATGGATGTGTGTGATGTCCTTAGGTTAGTTAGGTTTAAGTAGTTCTAAGTTCTAGGGGACTGATGACCACAGCTGTTAAGTCCCATAGTGCTCAGAGCCATTAAAAGAAATGCGTTTTTCGTTGCGGCGGAATCTTCTCATAAAACTTCAATCGCCAGTTTTCTCCCCCTATTGCGAAAACAGTTTGTTGGGACCCACCTACGTGGGGAGAAATTATCATTACGATAAAATAAGAGAAATCAGGACTCACACAGAAAAATGTAAGTGCTCGTTTTTCTCGCGCGCTGTTCGAGAGTGGAACGGTAGAGAGACAGCTTGAAGGTGGTTCATTGAACCCTCTCCCAGGCACTTAACTACGAACAGCAAAATAATCACGTTTATGTAGATGTATCTGCCATCGTGTTGCCTTGACGATCTTCGATCCCAAGTTGTCTTCTATGTAAAAAAGGAAAGCTGTCAATGGAATGAATCTAAAACAATCTCTAGACCAAAATATTAAAAGGATTCAAGTAGGAATTGACGAAATTGCAGAAATTGTCAGTAATGGGATTTCTCAATTTTTTTTTAATATACAGGGTAATTCAAAAAGAATACCACAACTTTTAGGAATTTAAAACTCTGCAACGACAAAAGGCAGAGCTAAGCACTATCTGTCGGCGAATTAAGGGAGCTATAAAGTTTCATTTAGTTGTACATTTGTTCGCTTGAGGCGCTGTTGACTATGCGTCAGCGTCAGTTGATGCTAAGATGGCGACCGCTCAACAGAAAGCTTTTTGTGTTATTGAGTACGGCAGAAGTGAATCGACGACAGTTGTTCAGCGTGCATTTCGAACGAAGTATGGTATTAAACCTCCTGATAGGTGGTGTATTAAACGTTGGTATAAACAGTTTACAGAGAATGGGTGTTTGTGCAAAGGGAAAAGTTCTGGACGGCCGAGAACGAGTGATGAAAATGTAGCACGCATCCAGCAAGCATTTGTTCGCAGCCCAGGAAAATCGACTCGCAGAGCTAGCAGAGAGCTGCAAATTCCACAACCAACTGTATGGAGAGTACTACGAAAAAGGTTGGTTATGAAACCTGAACGTCAACTACCCGAGGCGATGGATCGGCTGCCAGGCAGCCCGTGACAGAGCACTTCATCACTGGCCTGATCTTACCCCCTGCGATTTTTTCTTATGGGGGTATGTTAAGGATATGGTGTTTCGGCCACCTCTCCCAGCCACCATTGATGATTTGAAACGAGAAATAACAGCAGCTATCCAAACTGTTACGCCTGATATGCTACAGAGAGTGTGGAACGAGTTGGAGTATCGGGTTGATATTGCTCGTGTGTCTGGAGGGGGCCATATTGAACATCTCTGAACTTGTTTTTGAGTGAAAAAAAAACCTTTTTAAATACTCTTTGTAATGATGTATAACAGAAGGTTATATTATGTTTCTTTCATTAAATGCACATTTATAAAGTTGTGGTATTCTTTTTGAATCACCCTGTTATTAAGCTTATTTTTTTACAAGAGTTGGTGTACATTTCGAGTTGCCTAAAACAGATCCTATGCAGGTGAATGAAAACATAGCTTTCATCAACGGTCTACACCTCGCCATTAAAACGAAAGGTTGGTAGGTCACGGAGGATGCACTTGAAACTCTGGCTCCCGTAGAAAATATTCATAACAAACGTTCTGACATCATTTTTGAGAGATCAGAACTATATGAAATAATTATTTTTCATATGCAGCCAAAGTTTATTTCCAGATTTCTTTAAACTTCCAGCAGAGCACAACAAACGGCTCCGAGTTCAATCACAGAACCACCATTAGTAACCAGTTTACGCCGACTGAGTCCATATCGCCGCCAATTCTTACTTCAGTCCTTGATACTCAGTTACACCCAAATTTCTTGCCAACATTCTCAGTGGGAGTTATATGGATGAATTTAAATAAAAGCAAATATTCAAAAATTAACTCTTATGCAACATAAATTATTTACGTTTTCTTGCAAATAACAATGTTTACACAATGATATTCAGATTAAAATTTTACGTAAAACATTATACAAAATGTATATGTTGTGAACTACAATAATTATTTTGTGACATTACAACCAGTGGGTCTCATACATAAATTGATCAGTGAACGGGGTTTTCGTTGAAGGATATGTGGTTGGCAAGTTGCAGTGTAGTGGCCGGGACAGGCAGGCAAGGAGGAGCCATCGAAAGGTCTGAGGCGCCGCAGCGAACCGAGCGAGGAGGTGGGTACGTAAGTATCTAGCGAGCCAGTAAGCTGAAGATGCCTGGATTTCTCCGTGCGGAGCAAGGGACCAAACTGAACAGTCGTGTGGTTACGGACGCTATGCAGCGTGGCGAAATCATGATTGTGCCAAAACTAAAGCCCGTATATTCTAAACAAACACTAAACTCACTCCCAGAAAAGGTACTGAAACATTGTAAGCACAATAAAGAGACGAGTTCAAGAAAATTACTGAAAGATTTATACAATAAATAGTATGGAATAGCTAGTGATGTTTATGTGCGAAACTGTTTATAACAGAAACAACAAATAAAACAGATATTTTACATATACACACGATTCTTCATTGAATAGGTACTGAAAATATCAGCTGTAAAATGAACGTATTTGACACACAAACAAACAGATCAACGATTTGTTCTAAATAAAACTTGTATTGTTACTACTGAGATCCAAAACAAAGAGCCTCAGAATTAAAAGAAAAGGGCAGCCTCTGCATCAACTATTTTTAGTATTGTTTTCAATAATTTTATGTGTGTTTAACAAAAAATTAGCGAATTAGCATCAATAAGGAAATTAATTGAACAACACAGTGCTAAATCGACAAGAAAGAATAAAACCGCATATTTGACTATCGACTGTCGTTCCAGATATGCAGCTAACAAAATGTAATATAAAGTTGGTCATATGGCTATAATGAAATCATATTCAGGTGCAATTGTTCAAACATTTATAATGTTTATATTTGGAATATTCAACATTTGAAAAAAACTTGTACCTAAGAGAACGGTATTCGCCTACGTAGCTGCTGATGAGTCTTCTAGGCTGCATGGCCATGGTCAAAGAAACTTTTCGGTTCCTGACATTTCGTCCAGAGCTGCGCTGAACATGTTCGGAGGTGCTGCTGGCCACGCATACATAAAGCAAAATGTATAATTACATTCATTTTTTCATACACATGTACTATTTTGTTAACACTTCATAGTTTTCCTTAGCATCTATTCCTAAACAATACTGAGTCGTTTTGTTCTTTCGCGCTTCTCCCCTAGAGTACTGCCGCTTCAGTATTTCTGTTTAGGGGTCTTCTGGGTACACAGGTTTTGGGACATTAGTTCACAGTAGTAGTGCTAACAAGTATTATTCCACAACAATCACTGTCATCATAGTACTTCTAAATACTTTTAAAGCATTCTCTGCAACATTTGCATTGCCTACAAGAACATGTTAACATAACTACTACAATAATATTATGCTCAGAATGTAGTAATGGACTAATCCGTTAAATACCTGGTGTGTTTAAACTCTTCTTGCTATATCTCGGCCAATCTCTGTAGATCATCTAACCTTTTACGTGCTATTTTTAAATTATTGATCTATGTTACCAAATGGTCTAATGGTAAGTGTAAGTTTAACATAGAAATATTTCTTTTTTCGTCATCTACTATGCAGCATTCGAATTCTAAACTTATTTGTGACATCACATCTTTTTTTTTTTTTTTTTTTTTTTTTTTTTTGTAGCTATACTATGGTTTAGTCTGTCTGTATGAACACCCGTGTTCCATAACTTTGCATTTATTATTGAAGATTACTTAATAATCGCCTTACATTATTAACTCCTTAGGTGTTTCCTTCCCACATAGAACAGTTAAACTATCTTCCTTTGGGATTACTTATAAATACTAGTTACCTTTTGATTGTGCCCAAATATTCTGATCAGAAGATACTATATTTTTTACTCTATCATTAGGAGTTTCACTTAGAGGCTGAAGCAATTTTGCTTCACATTCTCCGTGATCAAACGTAAAGAGTAGAATTTCACGTACTCGCTGAAATAATTTTGTTTCATACTCCTCCTGATAAAATGTAGAGAGTAGTACAAACGTTTGTCTGGACACCCATCTGTTCTTACTTAATACCTTACAAGTGGTTGTTCAGCTGACAGAGTTGCATATTGCCTCTCGGCTTCGCCAATTACAGAAAAGGCTTTTTCAGGCTGGATAAATATGTACTTTCCTCTTTACCGAAGAATCTGTTTTGATAATGGAAGCATTATATACAAATTAAAAGCATTATCTACAAGAAGAACATTTATTACATACCATAGTATACTTGCAGCAGCAAAAACACCTAAATCAGTTATTCCCAAGAATTTGAACCTCGGTCCATTAAAAGAACAGATAGAATTCCATATCTTAATACGAAATGTGTCTGGATCATGACATGCTACTCGTACAGCTGAAGTACATTTACTGAAGTCATCTTGAAATGTCCACATATATTTTTACCTGTACTTGACTCAGCTAAAGGACTGACTTTGCCCATTGAGCACTTTTTAAAAACCGCCTCGTGTGTGTGTGTAATTTCTAAAGGCGCTGTAGTTTTCTCTTTTGACACGACAGGCACTTCCATACATAATCCTTAATATCATTCTTCACTCCGTGTCATTGCTTGTATGAATTTATTCTCTTAAAAGTCCTATGCATTCCATGGTGTTGTCCCAATGGATTATTATGCATCTCTATTAACATATTCTTCTCCTCATGAAGACTAATTTCCTCTTCGCTATCTGTTTCCCTTTTTACTTCTCAGGTTAGTTGTAGTTGTCGCACACTCACGGGATTATTTTCCATACTTTCTTCCGCCCCAGTGCTCTCCTCTGTGTGTATGTTAGTACTTCCGTCCACTTGCTGCTGTTCTCTGCTGCTTAATCTGCTCAGAGCATCTGCATTACTATTTAACCTTTCTGTTATATGGACTACCTCATAGTCACACTCTCTGAGTTTCAGTCTCTACTATAGCAATTGAGCTCGGATCCATCACATTACAGATCCATGTTAACAGTTTGTGATCTGTCTCCACAGTCAACCATCACTCATTTATGTACGGTCCGAACTGCTTCATTGCATAAACTATAGCCAACATTTCTTTTTAGGTGGCATAAGTTTAATTCCACCTCATTTAATGACCTTGATGAGTATGCAATGGACAAGTTTTCAACAGTTTTCTTGCCCTGCGACAAAACTGCCCCCAAAGCTACATTGCTTGTGTCGGTCACTATGAATGACTTCTTATTCTGGATACTGAAGTAGCGATGGATTAACCAATTTCTCCTTCATTTCCTCGAACGCACTGTTTTGTCGTTCTCCTCATTCACATGTTTCTCCTTTCTTTAATAGCTCATTGAGTGTCTGCAATTTTTGCTAAATTTAGCAATGAATCTCTTGTAGCATCCGATTAAGCCTAGAAACCCTTTTAATTGCTTCGTTGGTCTTGGCTGAGGAGAGAAATTTACATTCTCCACCATCACCAAGACTGGTGAAATTCCTCTGTCCATAATACAAATGCATAAGAAGATTACGTCTTTTCTTAGAAACTCATATTTGTCCAGTTGTTGCTTCAAATTATGCTCTTTCAGTCATCAGAGACTTCAAACTGCTTCTCATTACGCTCCTGCAGGTTTTTCCCTTAGCACACTACATCATCTAGATAAACTAAACATTTTACTCCTTGCAGATCTGCCAATACTGTGTTCATCAGCCGCTGGAAACGTCCTGGGGCTCGTTCCAGACCCACTGGTAAACTCTTATACTCATAATGCTGATCGAACTGAACGCAGTTTTTTCTCTATCCTTCCCATTCGTCAATATTTTATGGTATCTGCTCGCTAGGTCACGCTCGAGAAGTATTTTGCCTGCCCACGTTTGTCCAGGATGTCAGAGATATTCGGTAGCGAAAATGCATGGCCTACAGCAATGTCATTTAACGGCCTGTAGTCCGCTACAGCTCTCCATTTCTATTTGCCACTGGTGTCTATATTCTTCTAAATAAACAATAAGGGTGTATTCTAGGTGCTCTTACATTCAATGGTTATGTCATCTTTCAGAATTTGTTCAATTTGACCACTTGAAAGTTATTTCTGCGCTTCTCGAATTCGGTATGGTCTGGCGTTCACTATCTTCACTCCATGTTCGGTTCTATCGGAATTAGAGCCTTTACTGCGACTGTATGTGACAGCTCGTCACCTGGTAAGCGGAATATATCTCCATACTCAGTGCAAATCTCCTCTGATGCATTTAAGTGATCAACTCTCACTTTTTCCCATAAAGCACAATCACGACTTTCTGTCTTCGCTATGGCTTCCTTGCTGCCTTTTACTTCTCGTACTTGCATTACTAACCTGACTTTCTTCACCTGAGCTTTGCCCTCTGACAGACTCATTGCATTTACTATGCATCTTTCATTTCGAACTCTCACTTATGATTCGGATTCGTACACCCTATGTATAATTTCCTGCTTCAGGACAACCATTACCCTTGATCAGTCTTGTGGTATTTTACCATCCTCTCTTAATAACATTATTATGGCTCCGGTTGCCCCGGTGGACTTCTCATTCTTTTCGAAACTACTACCTTTCAGTTCCTCTTCTACTGTTAAGGGCATTTCTCGTTCTTGTAGTCTTGACACTTCTATGCATAATCTAAATTTATCTTGTGCTGCATAGGAAATCCCTACCACTCAACCTGTCATATGGTATTTCCAACCCTGACCCATGACACATGAAACTGTACTCCACATTCCGCCTCTGTGTGATCTTTCTTGTCATTCTGATAACAAAAAAACCGTAAATTTCTTGGCTGTCGTTACCTGCCCTCTGACTTACTCCTTCTGCATTTGCTACCAATCTGTGCTCACAAGCTGTATTTGAAACACTTTAAATCTTTAACTTTCTTTGCGTCTCCTCACTGTATCCATTATGGGGTTAAATTTTAGTTTTGCCGTTAATCCTCGTTCTCTCAGTGATAATAACCTACTTTCTTCCTGTTGTACTAGCTCAACAGTGATCCCAACCCTATTTCGTCTCCTCAGATTTTCACTATCCTCAGAATCCCATTGTTGCTTAGTCCTTGAATGAAACATTCTCTTCCCAAAGGCATAACAGCTCTGTAGTATCTTTCTGATTTTTAAATTCGTAACCCTGTTCACATTTTCCCAAATATCTCTTTGCATCCCATCAGTTTTGCCTGTGTACAGCGATATTGGTTTCCTTTAGCCTTTCAGTGCCTGAAGTATTTTACAAGCATAATAATATATCGTCCTTTTTCTGACGTAATTCTCCTCCAGAACCCACTTTCCTTTTACCCATGTACTGGTTCTTTCACATACTTACAACTCGGCACTCACTTCGCCAGTTATATTAGCTTTAAGAAATTTCAATGAAATTTCATATTCCTCTACTTTTCACTAAATCAAATGCGGCATCCACTTTCGTTACAAATTATATAAGATCTGTTTGTTGCCATCAAATGACTTAGATATTATTCACAAAGCTTCCTTAAGTGTAAGTTTACCAGTAATGCTGGATGAAGATACTTCACGGCATGTGGCCGTCTTACCAACTTTAACAATCTTAGCATATTAAAGATTGTATTGTATTGTATTGTATGTTAACCGGGGACCTAGAAACGACGGAGAGGCTCCGTCACCGCCGCAGCCGCAGTGGTCCACAACCCCAGCACGACTACCGCAGTCCACTTCACCCCTCCGCCGCCCCACATCGAACCCAGGGTTATTGTGCGGTTCGGCCCCCAGTGGACCCCCCAGGGAACGTCTCACACCAGACGAGTGTAACCCCTATGTTTGCGTCGTAGAGTAATGGTGGTGTACGCGTACGTGGAGAACTTGTTTGCGCAGCAATCGCGAACATAGTGTAACTGAGGCGGCATCAGGGGAACCAGTCCGCATTCGCCGTGGCAGATGGAAAACCGCCTAAAAACTATAAACAGACTGGCCGGTTCACCGGACCTCGACACAAATCCGCCGGGCGGATTCGTGCCGGGGACCAGGTGCTCCTTCCCGCCCGGGAATTTTAAAGATACAATTACAATTACTAAAATATTCTATATGTGCCGCTTTCCTTGTGGTGCTTTTAATTGTGCTATGCTGTGTTGCTCTGTGCTCAAAAGCTGTCGCTACGTCCACAATCCTGGTATGAGTCAGACACTCTCCAGCTTGGCTGCAACAACCCCATCACTCGTCCTGGCTGCTACTGCTGTTGCCGCTGCTACTGACATCAGACCCCTGGCCTCGAACCTGTGTACCTCTGGCTACCTAGGCACCCCCATGGCTACTGGATCTGTGCTGTTTTGCCATTGTCCTGCACCTGCTAGGACTCCTTGACTTGAAGTCTTGGGGCTGGTTGATTGAATGGCTGATTTTGGGGAAAGGACCTAACAGCGAGGTCATCGGTCCCATCGGATTATGGAAGGATGCGAAAGGGAGTCAGCTGTGCCCTTTCAAAGGAACCATCCCAGCATTTACCTGGAGCGATTTAGGGAAATCAGCAAAAATCTAAATCAGAATGACCGGATGCAGGTTTGAATCGTCGTCCTCCCAATTGCAAGTCCAGTATGTTAACCACTGCACCACCTTGCTCACTCTCTTGGGGTTGAATTTCTAGCAATGAAAGCTCTGAGTCGCCACAGATTCCTGCATATGCCACACTCACTGCAGCAATTCTGCTGACTCTCCTACCAGGAATAGTAACCTGTCAGTGCCTATCTCAGTGCCTTTTTGTGTCCATCAAGATTCTTTCTCTACCTGCAAGTGCCTTTGTGTATCCCACATCTGTCATCAAATTTATTTATGTCGTTTCCTGAGTGTGGATTTTGCCTGGGATGCAGTGACATGGTTCGTTATAAGCGGTTAGGCAGACCTTTCTGTGAGGGAGACTTCATTTGTAGATGGTGTTAAAAATCCCTGTTTGACTTCCCCCGCCTAGTTGGCCTACTGGATTTCGATATGATTGACTATGATCACGTATGCCTAATGAAGTTTTACAGTGAATAAGGCTACCGTTACCCAAGGAAAATAATTCCAGTTAGTAGGAGAAAAGTGTACAACAGACCCTTCTCAAGGAAGTATCCATTCTAAACCTAATCTAAATCTGATGATAATTTTGAAATGGGTGAAAATTTACTGCAATCACTCACGAACCACACTGCGGGGGGGGGGGGGGGGGGGGGGATAAGGGTAGACGTAATATTTTTAATACAAAAAATACTGATAATACAAAGAAAATGCTGATTAGCCTAAAAGGGTATAGTTAAATAGCCGCTAGCCTACTAGGGCAATGAATCTCCAGAATTTTAAGGAAGGTAATGGCAAAAAAATTAAGTAAATAATCACTGGTGTGGCAACAGAAGGTTGTCACGCTCTTGCACAACACAACGGATCACGAGAAAATAAATGAATCAAAAGCAATGAGTTTGCAGTTACTTATTCTGAAATATTAAATTTTGAAAGGAAAGTTAAATGAAGTTACTGGTTAAATACGTGATTGGAGGTAACTAAAATTTCATTATGTAAAAAATACTTTAAGTAACCTCAATGTAACGTAACGCAAAATTTAGAGAAAGGCAAGCAATTTACTTTTGATTATTAAAAGATTGGATTGAATTTACTTTAAGCAAATCATCAACTGATTTTATCTTTAATGTGACAACAATAAAATACATATCAAATCAGCAGAAGTCACTCGTTAATCTGAAAACAGAATCAATGATATTGCACAGTCTTAATTTGTGCTGTATCTTTGGTTATTAGTTTTGCCAATGAATTTTTACGTTACTTCAAGTGAATGAAATTAATACCTAAAATTGCAAGTTAGCTAAGTCTCTGTCATGCAGTACAGGAAAGAACAGTTTCTGAGTCAGAAAATTTAAACTGAAACTGGTAATAAGCAAATAAACAAAACTAGCAGTATATAGTTAATCAATTTTTCGTATTCTTACGACACACGGTGACTGCATGGAAAGGAAAAGGACCCTACTTGGTAATAATGTCTGACGACAATGACAACATAGGTGCCCTACAAGTTGTAACTATTTCACCTTATTATTCAAGAAATGCCATTGGGTAACGCCTCTACAAGGTTAGCTGTACAGGATGCATCAAAAACAGTCACCAAGTTTGGCACGTCTATATTTCTGAAACTAATAAACATATACAATGAATTTTGTTTTTTGATGAACAGGAAACTCAAAAAGTTTTTTTTTCACACCTTTCCATAGGTGTTCAATATGTCCCACTTGAGACGCACAGCATAGGTAAGTGCAGTATTCAAATTGTTCCCACACTGCAGCGAGCATGTCCGGAGCTACAGCTTCCACAGCTGCTGTTGTACGATGTCTGAGTTCATTCATTGTTGCTGATGATGGAGGCACATAAACAGAGACTTTCATAAAACCCTCCACAAGAAATAATTACATACAGTCAGATCCGGTGGCCTTGTTGTTGTTGTTGTTGTTGTGGTCTTCAGTCCTGAGACTGGTTTGATGCAGCTCTCCATGCTACTCTATCCTGTACAAGCTTCTTCATCTCCTAGTACCTACTGCAACCTACATCCTTCTGAATCCGTTCAGTGTATTCATCTCTTGGTCTCCCTCTATGATTTTTACCCTCCACGCTGCCCTCCAATGCTAAATTTGTGATCCCTTGATGCCTCAAAACATGTCCTACCAACCGATCCCTTCTTCTAGTCAAGTTGTGCCACAAACTTCTCTTCTCCCCAATCATATTCAATACCTCCTCATTAGTTACGTGATCTGCCCACCTTATCTTCAGCATTCTTCTGTAGCACCACATTTCGAAAGCTTCTATTCTCTTCTTGTCCAAACTAGTTATCGTCCATGTTTCACTTCCACACATGGCTACGCTCCATGCAAATACTTTCAGAAACGACTACCTGACACTTAAATCTATACTCGATGTTAACAAATTTCTCTTCTTCAGAAACGATTTCCTTGCCATTGCCAGTCTACATTTTATATCCTCTCTACTTCGACCATCATCAGTTATTTTACTCCCTAAATAGCAAAACTCCTTTACTATTTTAAGTGTCTCATTTCCTAATCTAATTCCCTCAGCATCACCCGATTTAATTTGACTACATTCCATTATCCTCGTTTTGCTTTTGTTGATGTTCATCTTATATCCTCCTTTCAAGACACTGTCCATTCCGTTCAATTGCTCTTCCAAGTCCTTTGCTGTCTGTGACAGATTTACAATGTCATCGGCGAACCTCAAAGTTTTTATATCTTCTCCATGAATTTTAATACCTACTCCGAATTTTTCTTTTGTTTCCTTTACTGATTGCTCAATATACAGATTGAATAACTGGCCTTGGAGACCAGTAATGCGAGGCTAAATCATTTGGTCCAGTGAGAGAGATCCATCGTTCAGTAAGGCTTTGATTTAAAAATTCCCACACTTACGGATGCCAGTGTGGCATGTGTGGTAAATGAAGTCGTTCGAATCAGTCTCCAACAGCGGGGTTTCTGGGGACTCCTTGTGCAACTACGGCGGATGCGTTCGACGTCTGTGTCAGACACTCGGGAATCGTCCGCAGCTCGTGGTCTCGCGGTCACGTTTTCGCTTCCAGAGCGCGGGGTCCCGGGTTCGATTCCCGGCGGGATCAGGGATTTTCACCTGCGTCGAGAAGACTGGGTGTTTGGGGTGCCCTCGTCATTTCATCATCATTAGTGAAAAGTGGCGAGACTGAACTGAGCAAAGGTGGGGAATTTGTATGGACGCTGAATACCGCGCGGTTGAGCGCCCCACAAACCAAACATCATCATCATCACTCTGGGATGACCCGGCTATTTGCCTTTACACAAGTACCCCGTTCCCCGCAATTGCTCATGCCATTGTCTGGTCTATGCCGTAGGAGGATCCACACCATATCTAGTACGAAAGTCACGCTGAACAGTTATTGCTCACCCGCACTGCTCAAAACGTAGAACACAAAACACTTTCTGTTGTTAAGACACCATTTTTACTGGAACTGAAGTGGGGGCGCACTGCTGCTACCTAGCGGAAACGCTGTAAAACTTGACTTTTTTCTCTTTCCAACAGTACGTTGTACACCTGCATTTCTCAAACAACGTAATAGTTACTGGTTTTTTTTTCAAATCAGATGATTCTTTTTGTTACACCCTGTATTTTATCACTTTACAGTTTCACGGTATTTTAGCTGTGCGGATGACGAAGAATGTAGGCGACGACAATGCTGAACTGCCGCTGTTGCTGCTGCTACTGGTTGAGAACCCCTAGCCGTCTCCAGAGCCACGGGTAAGTACAGGACAGGCAACAAATTGCAGCTTCCTCCGCCTGTCCACTCCTATTGTGCTCTCAGTACTGGTGCGATCATAGCTGCACACAGCGTCTGCGGGAGTGCCCAACAAACACTTCCGCGCTCTTTCAAGACCCAAGCTGCTCTGCTTCTTCTCTGCTCGCAGCGCGGCACTCTCTATACGCAAAGATAAACAACGGCACAGTTACTGCAATTTCGTCGTTGTTATCGATACTTTAAAACAAAGTTCCCTTGGCTATCACTCAGTGATTTACAATATTTACATTGTAATTACAATCAATTTTATACAGTCATCAGAAATAAATACACTTTTACATCCATTACATATTAACTATAGTTTCTATACTAAAGCCTACATACTCAGAGTTAGAGGTACAGTGCAAGTTATCAACGGATATTAAACGGCGAAAAATTTTTGTTACGCAGAAGGTGTTTTATATGAATTTCCGGTACTACGCCTGGTGTTAAGGTAAAACGTTGGGTTGTGGCTTGAAATTAAACCTGTTAGAAGCTTTTAACAAGTTCTACGTTTATTTTTGAAGCAGTACAAATCCAACCTATCTGTCGTGGTTATGATGCATCCATGAGGTGGCCGAATATAACCTGTGTGAACCTGTCAGTATAACAGGGCCGACACGATAAACACACAGAGTCGCACTGCTCGCCAACAGCTATCTATGACCCCATAAGATTCGCTTGGTACCTTTCTGCAACCACTATAAATCCTTGATCAAGTATTGTATGTATCACAAGCAATATTACGCTAAACCAAGAAGTCAGTGGGTGCATTCTGAATTCTGCTACTGTTCTACCGCTAGTTTATATTCACTAGAAAGTCTGTTCACTCAAAGATAGTGCACTAAAAGTTACACAAAAGAAGTTAGAGTGAGATAGTAAGCACTAGTCTGAAACAGGTGGCTGCAATTCGAAAAAAAACGGTTCAAATGGCTCTGAGTACTATGGGACTCAACTGCTGAGGTCATTAGTCGCCTAGAACTTAGAACTAGTTAAACCTAACTAACCTAAGGACATCACAAACATCTATGCCCGAGGCAGGATTCGAACCTGCGACCGTAGCGGTCTTGCGGTTCCAGACTGCAGCGCCTTTAACCGCACGGCCACTTCGGCCGGCTGGCTGCAATTCACTTCTTCACAGAAGAACATGAAAACGGTAATCGAACTAAATACTGTACGTAAAACTTACGTCTTACATTAGTATACACCTGAACGCAGGTGCACCCGAAGTACACTCGTCTTGAACACAGACGTCGCGGTCGACTACTCACAGGTGCTAGGCACTAGACCCTTCACCCTCAGACATAACGTGATTCATTGATACATTACAATCTAGGAACAAATCAGCAATTCCTTTGAATTATCAGCTGGTTGTCTGTGGGCTCGGAGCAGGCACTCGGTGGAATCCTAAATTTGTACCATGTGGTTCAGTTCAGGCAAATTTGGTAGCCAAGACAGAAGCATCAGTTCCTGTCATGCACCTGTAACTCGATTCTGACTTTATGAAACGGACTCTTATCCCACTGGAAGATGTCGTCACCATCCGGGAAAACGTGAATTATGAAGTGCTTCAGGTAGTCTGTAATAGTCCACAGCTGCCACTTTGCCTTCGGTTACTACCACAACACACTTGACCTCTTAGCAACAAATTATCCTGAGTTAATAACGAGCATTAAAACCGATATAGGGTTTAGTGAACACAGGGGTGTTGTAGCGAGACAATATTGTAATCCCCAAATCCTCGAAAAACAAGCGAAACATATACCTATTCAAAAAAGCAGATAAAAATTCACTTGATGCCTTCCTGAGAGACAATCTCCACTCATTTCAAATTAATAATATAAGTGTAGACCAGATGTGGCTTAAATTCAAAGAAATAGTATCGGCAGCAATTGAGAGATTTATACCAAATAAACTAACAAACGACGGAGCTGATCCTCCTTGGTACACAAAACGGTTTACAACACTGTTGCAGAAACAACGAAACAAACATGCCAAATTTAAACAGACACAAAATCCCCAATATTGGCGATCCTTTACAAAAGCTCGTAATTTATCGCGGAGTTCAATGCGAGACGCCTATAACAGTTTCCACAACGAAACTTTGTCTCGAAACCTGCCAGAAGATCCAAAGAGATTCTGGTCGTATGTGAAGTGTGTTAGCGGCAAGAAACAATCAGTGCCTTCTCTGCGCGATAACAATGGAGATAGTATCGAAGACAGTGCTGCCAAAGCTGAGTTGCAAAACACAGCCTTCCGAAATGTCTTCAAATAAGAAGAAGAAGTAAATATTCCAGAATTCGAATCGAGAACAGCTGCCCACATTAGTAAAGCAGAAGTAAATATCCTCGGAGTAGTGAAGCAACTTAAATCACTTCATAAAAGCAAGTCTTCTCGTCCATACTGCATACCAATTAAGTTCCTTTTAGTGTATGCTGACGCATTAGCTCCATGCTTTAAAATCATACGCAAACGTTCGCTAGACGAAAGATCCGTACCCAAAGACTGGAAAGTTGCACAGGTCACAGCAATATTTAAGAAAGGTAGTAGGAGTAATCCACGAACTTACAGGCCCATATCGTTAGCGTCGATATTCAGCAGGATTTTAGAACATATATTGCGGAATTAGTGAAGTTCGGTGGCAGGAGGAACAAGACTTCTGGTCAGGTGACTACAGGGTTATAAACACAAAATCAAATAGGGGTAATGCAGGAGTAGGTTTAATAATGAATAGGAAAATAGGAATGCGGGTAAGCTACTACAAACAGCATAGTGAACGCATTATTGTGGCCAAGATAGATACGAAGCCCACGCCTACTACAGTAGTACAAGTTTATATGCCAACTAGCTCTGCAGATGACGAAGAAATTGAAGAAATGTATGATGAAATAAAAGAAATTATTCAGATTGTGAAGGGAGACGAAAATTTAATAGTCATGGGTGACTGGAAGTCGACGGTAGGAAAAGGGAGAGAAGGAAACATAGTAGGTGAATATGGATTGGGGGACAGAAATGAAAGAGGAAGCCGCCTGGTCGAATTTTGCACAGAGCACAACATAATCATAACTAACACTTGGTTTAAGAATCATGAAAGAAGGTTGTATACATGGAAGAACCCTGGCGATACTAAAAGGTATCAGATAGATTATATAATGGTAAGACAGAGATTTAGGAACCAGGTTTTAAATTGTAAGACATTTCCAGGGGCAGATGTGGACTCTGACCACAATCTATTGGTTATGACCTGTAGATTAAAACTGAAGAAACTGCAAAAAGGTGGGAATTTAAGGAGATGGGACCTGGATAAACTAAAAGAACCAGAGGTTGTACAGAGATTCAGAAATTGAAGAAATGTATGATGAGATTCAGGGAGATTCAGGGAGAGCATAAGGGAGCAATTGACAGGAATGGGGGAAATAAATACAGTAGAAGAAGAATGGGTAGCTTTGAGGGATGAAGTAGTGAAGGCAGCAGAGGATCAAGTAGGTAAAAAGACGAGGGCTAGTAGAAATCCTTGGGTAACAGAAGAAATATTGAATTTAATTGATGAAAGGAGAAAATATAAAAATGCAGTAAGTGAAACAGGCAAAAAGGAATACAAACGTCTCAAAAATGAGATCAACAGGAAGTGCAAAATGGCTAAGCAGGGATGGCTAGAGGACAAATGTAAGGATGTAGAGGCCTATCTCACTAGGGGTAAGATAGATACCGCCTACAGGAAAATTAAAGAGACCTTTGGAGATAAGAGAACGACTTTTATGAATATCAAGACCTCAGATGGAAACCCAGTTCTAAGCAAAGAAGGGAAAGCAGAAAGGTGGAAGGAGTATATAGAGGGTCTATACAAGGGCGATGTACTTGAGGACAATATTATGGAAATGGAAGAGGATGTAGATGAAGATGAAATGGGAGATATTATACTGCGTGAAGAGTTTGACAGAGCACTGAAAGACCTGAGTCGAAACAAGGCCCCCGGAGTAGACAATATTCCATTGGAATTACTGACGGCCGTGGGAGAGCCAGTCCTGACAAAACTCTACCATCTGGTGAGAAAGATGTATGAAACAGGCGAAATACCCTCAGACTTCAAGAAGAATATAATAATTCCAATCCCAAAGAAAGCAGGTGTTGACAGATGTGAAAATTACCGAACTATCAGCTTAATAAGTCACAGCTGCAAAATACTAACACGAATTCTTTACAGACGAATGGAAAAACTAGTAGAAGCCAACCTCGGGGAAGATCAGTTTGGATTCCGTAGAAACACTGGAACACGTGAGGCAATACTGACCTTACGACTTATCTTAGAAGAAAGATTAAGGAAAGGCAAACCTACGTTTCTAGCATTTGTAGACTTAGAGAAAGCTTTTGACAATGTTGACTGGAATACTCTCTTTCAAATTCTAAAGGTGTCAGGGGTAAAATACAGGGAGCGAAAGGCTATTTACAATTTGTACAGAAACCAGATGGCAGTTATAAGAGTCGAGGGACATGAAAGGGAAGCAGTGGTTGGGAAGGGAGTAAGACAGGGTTGTAGCCTCTCCCCGATGTTGTTCAATCTGTATATTGAGCAAGCAGTAAAGGAAGCAAAAGAAAAATTCGGAGTAGGTATTAAAATTCATGGAGAAGAAATAAAAACTTTGAGGTTCGCCGATGACATTGTAATTCTGTCAGAGACAGCAAAGGACTTGGAAGAGCAGTTGAATGGAATGGACAGTGTCTTGAAAGGAGGATATAAGATGAACATCAACAAAAGCAAAACAAGGATAATGGAATGTAGTCTAATTAAGTCGGGTGATGCCGAGGGAATTAGATTAGGAAATGAGACAGTAGTAAAGGAGTTTTGCTATTTGGGGAGCAAAATAACTGATGATGGTCGAAGTAGGGGGGATATAAAATGTAGGCTGGCAATGGCAAGGAAAGCGTTTCTGAAGAAGAGAAATTTGTTAACATCCAGTATAGATTTAAGTGTCAGGAAGTCATTTCTGAAAGTATTCGTATGGAGTGTAGCCATGTATGGAAGTGAAACATGGACGATAAATAGTTTGGACAAGAAGAGAATAGAAGCTTTCGAAATGTGGTGCTACAGAAGAATGCTGAAGATTAGATGGGTAGATCACATAACTAATGAGGAAGTATTGAATAGGATTGGGGAGAAGAGAAGTTTGTGGCACAACTTGACCAGAAGAAGGGATCGGTTGGTAGGACATGTTCTGAGGCATCAAGGGATCACCAATTTAGTATTGGAGGGCAGCGTGGAGGGTAAAAATCGTAGAGGGAGACCAAGAGATGAATACACTAAGCAGATTCAGAAGGATGTAGGTTGCAGTAGGTACTGGGAGATGAAAAAGCTTGCACAGGATAGAGTAGCATGGAGAGCTGCATCAAACCAGTCTCAGGACTGAAGACCACAACAACAACAACATATTGTGTTCGAGCATTATGAATTACCTCGAAGAAAACGGTCTATTGACACACAGTCAACATGGGTTTAGAAAACGTCGCTCCTGTGAAACACAACTAGCTCTTTTTTCACATGAAGTTCTGAGTGCTATTGAGAAGGGATTTCAGATCCGATTCCGTATTCCTGGATTTCCGGAAGGCTTTTGACACTGTCCCACACAAGCGGCTCGTAGTGAAATTGCGTACTTATGGAATATCGTCTCATTATGTGACTGGATTTCTGATTTTATGTCAGAGAGGTGACAATTCGTAGTAATTAACGGAAAGTCATCGAGTAAAACAGAAGTGATTTCTGGCGTTCCCCAAGGTAGTGTTATAGGGCCTTTGCTGTTCCTTATCTATACAGGGTGTTACAAAAAGGTACGGCCAAGCTATCAGGAAACATTCCTCACTCACAAAGAAGGAAAATATGTTATGTGTCCGGAAACGCTTACTTTCCATGTTAGAGCTCATTTTATCACTTCTCTTCAAATTAAATTAATCATGGAATGGAAACACACAGCAACAGAACATACCAGCGTGACTTCAAACACTTTGTTACAGGAAATGTTCAAAAATGTCCTCCGTTAGCGAGGATACATGCATCCACCCTCCGTCGCATGTAATCCCTGATGCGCTGATGCAGCCCTGGAGAATGGCGTTTTGTACGTATTCTATCACAGCCGTCCACAATACGAGCACGAAGGGTCTCTACATTTGGTACCGGGGTTGCGCAGACAAGAGCTTTCAAATGCCCCCGTAAATGAAAGTCAAGAGGGTTGAGTTCAGGAGAGCATGGAGGCCATGGAATTGGTCCGCCTCTATCAATCCATCGGTCACCGAATCTGTTGTTGAGAAGCGTACGAACACTTCGACTGAAATGTGCAGGAGCTCCATCGTGCATGTACCACATCTTGTGTCGTACCTGTAAAGGCACATGTTCTAGCAGCACAGGTGGAGTATCCCGTATGAAATCATGATAACGTGCTCCATTGAGCGTAGGTGGAAGAACATGGGGCCCAATCAAGACATCACCAACAATGCCTGCCCAAACGTTCACAGAAAATCTGTGTTGATAACGTGATTGCACAATTGCGTGCGGATTCTCGTCAGCCCGAACATGTTGATTGTGAAAATTTTCAATTTGATCACGTTGGAATGAAGCCTCATCCGTAAAGAGAATATTTGCACTGAAATGAGGATTGACACATTGTTGGATGAACCATTCGCAGAAGTGTACCCGTGGAGGCCAATCAGCTGCTGATAGTGCCTGCGCACGATGTACATGGTACAGAAACAACTGGTTCTCCCGTAGCACTCTCCATACAGTGACGTGGTCAACGTTACCTTGTACAGCAGCAACTTCTCTGACGCTGACATTAGGGTTATCGTCAACTGCACGAAGAATTGCCTCGTCCATTGCAGGTGTCCTCGTCGTTCTAGGTCTTCCCCAGTCGCGAGTCATAGGTTGGAATGTTCCGTGCTCCCTAAGACGCCGATCAATTGCTTCGAACGTCTTCCTGTCGGGACACCTTCGTTCTGGAAATCTGTGTCGATGTACCGCGCCACGGCTATTGCCCCGTGCTAATTCATACATCAAATGGGCATCTGCCAACTCCGCATTTGTAAACATTGCACTGACTGCAAAACCACGTTCGTGATGAACACTAACCCGTTGATGCTACGTACTGATGTGCTTGATGCTAGTACTGTAGAGCAATGAGTCACATGTCAACACAAGCACCGACGTCAACATTACCTTCCTTCAATTGGGCCACCTGGCGGTGAATCGAGGAAGTACAGTATATACTGAAGAAACTAAAATGAGCTCTAACGTGGAAATTAAGCGTTTCCGGACACATGTCCACATAACATATTTTCTTTATTTGTGTGTGAGGAATGTTTCCTGAAAGTTTGGCCGTACCTTTTCGTAACACCCTGTATAAATAATTAAGGAGACAATCTAAGCAGTAGTCTTCGATTGTTTGCAGATGACGCTGTCGTTTATCGACTAATAAAGTTATCACGAGATCAAAACAAACTGCAAAACGATTTAGAAAAGATATCAGAATGGTGCGAAATTTGGTAGTTGACACTAAATAACGAATAGTGTGAGGTTATCCACATGAGTGCTAAAAGGAACTCGCTAAAACTTCGATTACACGATAAATCAGTCTAATCTAAAAGTCGTAAATTCAACTAAATACCTAGGTATTACAATTACGAACAACTTAAATTGGAAGGAGCACATAGAAAATATTGTGGGAAAGGCTAACCAAAGACTGCGTTTCATTGGCAGGACACTTAGAAAATGTAACAGACCTACTAAGGAGACTGCCTACACTACGTTTGTCCGTCCTCTTTAAGAATACTGCTGCGCGGTGTGGGATCCTTACCAGATAGGACTGACGGAGTACATCGAAATATGGGAGGGAGCGTCACAGAAATGATATACGATTTCGGCTGGAAATCATTAAAAGAAACGCGTTTTTCGTTGCGACGGAATCTTGTACGAAATTCCAAACATCAACTTTCTCCTCCGAATGCGGAAATATTTTTTTTGACAGCGACCTACATAGGGAGGAACGATCACCACGATAAAATAAGGGAAATCAGAGCTCGTATGGAAAGGTATAGGTGTTCCTTCTTTCCGCGCTCTATACGAGATTGGAATAATAGAGGATTGTGAAGGTCGTTCGATGAGCCCTCTGCCAGGCACTTAAATGTGATTTGCAGAGTTCCCATGTAGATGTAGATGTAGATGTAGATGTAGATGCCAAAATGTCTGTCATTATACTACCCCTAGCGAAATGCATCAACAGCGTGGTGTATGGTTGGAGCACCCGTTCGCCAGGATGACGGTGTTTTGAACTCGTCCTTTATCCTGGGGTATCAAGGAACGTGATTATACGATGAGCTGACAGTTGATCCACGGCCCAGTCTCGATTATCCCGTGCCCGCCGCAGTCACAATTGACGGTGTCGTTGGGTCAGTATGGGAACACACAGTGGTGATCTGTTGCGGAGCCCCACATTCAACAATGTGCTCTGAACGATCTCCTCCGAAGCACTTATACCTGCACCACCCATCCTGTTTTACAGAGTAGGCAAGTTTCCGTCCTCCATGTTGTACGATGGAGCGTGGACGACTCAACACACCGTTCTTCAGTCACTTTCCCTAGACGCTTCACCGTTTCCGAGATCATAGTTCCCATGCAAAATCGCTGATGTCAGTGGATTTCCTTAATAGTGAACTGTACTGTTTCGACAATGATGGTTCAAATGGCTCTAAGCACTATGGGACTTAACATCTGAGGTCATCAGTCCACTAGACTTAGAACTACTTAAACCTAACTAACCTAGAGACATCACACACATCCATGCCCGAGGCAGGATTCGAAACTGCGACCGTAGCAGCAGTGTGCTTCCGGACTGAAGTGCCTCCAACCGCTCGGTCACAGCGGCCGATTTGCGACAGTTATTCTCTGTTCGTCCCCGCTCGCATTTCCTTGCTGCATAGCGCGACTTCGACACCATGAGGTGGCGTTCAGTATCGCGGTGGACAGTGTTCATAATTTTTGGCTGGCTCCGTACTAAATCATTAAAAAATGCAGGAAAGTAAAATAGAAGTGACTACAGGAAAATATGAAGAAAGCGAATAGGAAATGGTCGTCGAAAGAACGAATTCAGTATACAGAAAATTCAAAATAATAGTAACTGACTTTAGAAGCAACGGCCTCAACACGAGAGTGCAAAAGGAACTTCTCCTTTAAACCCATAAAATTAAATGGACGTCGATTTGGAAAACATAGTAAATCTAGTTTTAGAGGTGGAATTCGACGAAGATTTCGAAGACCTTCAATCAAGCAACGCAGAAGAGATAGATGACATTCCTCCGGAATTTCTAAAATTATCAGGGAAATCTATAAGACTGGGGACAAGCTATCAGGCTTTTGGAAGATTATCATCCATACAATCATGCAGAGTGTAAAAGAATATTAGCGACACAAACCTTAAGATGGTAAAAGATGCGAGAACTATCGAGCAGTCTTCTTAATAGCAGATGCATCCAAGTTGCTGACACAGATAGTATACAGAAGAATGGAAGATAAATTTGGATCTATTCGATGACCGCCAGTTTGGCTTCAGGAAAGGTAAAGACACTAAAGAGTGATTCCGACGTTGCTCTTGATAATGGGGGCAAGCACTAAGAAAAATAAAGACATTTTCTCTGGAGTTTTTTACTTGTAATAATGCAGAATGCTACAAGATGTTTGAAATTCTCAGTAAAACAGATACTGAATCTATACTTTGCGAATCACTGTGAAGTGCATGACGAAGGTACTAACCGTTCGGCCTCATGTTAGGGTGTAATAAGAATGAATGCTTTAATATCTCTGTGCTCGCTGCAATTAACCGAGTTTTATAGTCTCTATGGAAATAATAGGTAGTATATTCCACGAATGTTAAGTATGCTACTAATGGCCCGACATCTTCCATGTGCTTCCCCCACGATTGCGTTTAGTTTGTTTATTTATTTATTTAATTTGGTCTGATGATGGCTATAAGGCCCTCTCTTACAAACAGTACCTTTTTTACATCTCATGTACAGTACCTTTTTTTACATCATAGGTACGTAAGAAATAACAATTTTAATGTGACAAGTACTGGGTTGGTGGATAAATTCGTAGGGTTTTTGTTTTGAATTTTCATATTTCTGTTGCTATAATTTCATCTGGGGACTACTCAACAGGACGTCGTTATCAGGAGAAAGAAAACTGGCATTCTACGGATCGGAGCGTGGAATGTCAGATCCCTTAATCGGGCAGGTAGGTTAGAAAATTTAAAAAGGGAAATGGATAGGTTGAAGTTAGATATAGTGGGAATTAGTTAAGTTCGGTGGCAGGAAGAACAAGACTTTTGATCAGGTGAATCAGGTGAATACAAAATCAAATAGGGGTAATGCAGGAGTAGGTTTAATAATGAATAAAAAAATAGGAGTGCGGGTAAGCTACTGCAAACACCATAGTGAACGCATTATAGTGGCCAAGACTGACATGAAGCCCACGCCTACTACAGTAGTACAAGTTTATATGCCAACTAGCTCTGCAGATGATGAAGAAATTGATGAAATGTATGATGAGATAAAAGAAATTATTCAGGTAGTGAAGGGAGACGAAAATTTAATAGTCATGGGTGACTGGAATTCGACAGTAGGAAAAGGAAGAGAAGGAAACGTAGTAGGTGAATATGGATTGGGGCTAAGTAATGAAAAAGGAAGCCGCCTGGTAGATTTTGCACAGAGCATAACTTAATCATAGCTAACACTTGGTTCAAGAATCATGAAAGAAGGTTGTATACATGGAAGAATCCTGGAGATACTAAAAGGTTTCAGATAGATTATATAATGGTAAGACAGAGATTTAGGAACCAGGTTTTAAATTGTAACACATTTCCAGGGGCAGATGTGGACTCTGACCACAATCTATTGGTTATGAACTGTAGATTAAAACTGAAGAAACGGCAAAAAGCTGGGCATTTAAGGAGATGGGACCTGGATAAACTGAAAGAACCAGAGGTTGTACAGAGTTTCAGGGAGAGCATAAGGGAACAATTGATAGAAATGGGGGAAAGAAATACATTAGAAGACGAATGGGTAGCTCTGAGGGATGAAGTAGTGAAGGCAGCAAATGGTTCAAATGGCTCTGAGCACTATGGGACTTAACATCTGTGGCCATCAGTCCCCTAGAATTTAGAACTTCTTAAACCTAACTAATCTAAGGACATCACACACATCCATGCCCGAGGCAGGATTCGAACTTGCGACCGTAGCAGTCGCGCGATTCCGGACTGAGCTCCTAGAACCACTAGACCACCGCGGCCGGCTGAAGGGAGCAGAGGATCAAGTAGGTAAAAAGAAATCCATGGGTAACAGAAGAAATATTGAATTTAACTGATGAAAGGAGAAAATATAAAAATGCAGTAAATAAAGAAGGCAAAAAGGAATACAAACGCCTCAAAAATGAGATCGACAGGAAGTGCAAAATGGCTAAGCAGGCATGGCTAGAGGACAAATGTAAGGATGTAGAGGCTTATCTCACTAGGGGTAAGATAGATACTGCCTACAGGAAAATTAAAGAGGCCTTTGGAGAAAAGAGAAGAGCTCAGGTGGAAACCCAGTTCTAAGCAAAGAAGGGAAAGCAGAAAGGTGGCAGGAGTATATAGAGGGTCTCTACATGGGCGATGTACTTGAGGACAATATTATGGAAACGGAAGAGGATGTAGATGAAGATGAAATGGGAGATATGACACTGCGTGAAGAGTTTGACACAGCACTGAAAGATCTGAGTCGAAACAAGGTCCCGGGAGTAGACAACATTCCATTAGAACTACTGACAGCCTTGGGAGAGCCACTCCTGACAAAACTCTACCATCTGGTGAGCAAGATGTATGAGACAGGCGATATACCCTCAGCCTTAAGAAGAAAATAATAGTTCCAATCCCAAAGAAAGCAGGTGCTGACAGATGTGAAAATTACCGAACTATCAGTTTAATAAGTCACAGCTGCAAAATACTAACGCGAATTATTTACAGACGAATGAAAAAACTGGTAGAAGCCGACCTCGGGGAAGATAAGTTTGGATTCCGTAGAAATGTTGGAGCACGTGAGGCAATACTAACCCTACGACTTATCTTAGAAGAAAGATTAAGGAAAGGCAAACCTACATTTCTAGCATTTGTAGAATTATAGAAGTCAGAGACAGCAAAGGAACTGAAAGAGCAGCTGAACGGAATGGACAGTGTTTTGGAAGGAGGGTATAAGATGAACATCAACAAAAGCAAAACGAGGATAATGGAATGTAGTCGAATTAAGTCGGGTGATGCTACGGGAATTAGATTAGGAAATGAAACACTTATAGTAGTAAAGGAGTTTTGCTATTTGAGGAGCAAAATAATCTATGATGGCCGAAGTAGAGAGGATTTGAGATGCAGACTGGCAGTGGCAAGGAAAGCGTTTCTGAAGTAGAAAAATTTATTAACATCAAGTATAGATTTAAGTGTCAGGAAGTCGTTTCTGAAAGTATTTGTAGGGAGTGTAGCCATGTATGGAAGTGAAACGTGGACGACAAATAGTTCGGACAGGAAGAGAATAGAAGCTTTCGAAATGTGGTGCTACAGAAGAATGCTGAATGGGTAGATCACATAACTAATAAGGAGGTATTGAATAGAATTGATAGAGGGAGACGAGGAGATGAATACACTAAGCAGATTCAGATTGATGTAGGTTGCAGTAGGTGCTGGGAGATGAAGAAGCTTGCGCAGGACACAGTAGCATGGAGAGCTGCATCAAACCAGTCTCAGGACTGAAGACCACAACAACAACAACAATTTCATCTGTCGATTGCCTTTTTTCTTAATTTATAGTACACTGTTGGTACTTCAGTTAACATGTTGTCATTTTGTCATCTGGAAATAGGAAATGGACCTGTGAGCGCTAGAAAATGGAGTGCTAAGTGGAGAAATCTGAATATTTCTGACATATTGTTCGGTGCTTCAGAAGAATGCTAAAGTTTAGCTGGGGCGATCACGTAACTAATGAGGAAGTACTGAATTTTTTTGTAGGTGTGCAAAATAGATATTCCTGATACAGCGAGTTCTGACGGAAGGGAATTTAAGAAGATCACACCAGCTAAGATTAGTGTGAAATGAGGAAGATCTGGTTGGAAAGAAGAATATACAAAAGTAATGAGTGCGTACATGGACAGTTTTAATTATCGTAGTCCTAGTAGACATGTCATTAGCTGTCTTCTGAAGCTGGATATGACACTTAGTTCTCCAATATACAGCGGGAGTCTATTCCAGGGTTAGGTTCATGCTACTGAGAAGGACTTCGAGAAAGTGGCTCAACGAAAGAGTAGGACAGAAAGCAGTTTGCTCTCGTGGGAACGGGTGTTTCTGTTACGTTGTTCAAACAAGAGGGTTAATGTCGATGGGAGATATTGGGGACAGTGTTGTTTTACAAGACAGTAGAGAAGGTACAGAGAGTATGGAAATATCTGCGCTTGTCTACACGCAGCCAGGACAGCTGTGCATGTGATGGTGAAATATTATCAAAACTTTGAACGTCACAGATATAACGAGTGCAGGCATTCATAAGCAGTTCCAGGCGCCGCGAGCTTTGCTGAGAAACGCCTTACAGGTAACATCGTTGTTGTAATCATCTCCATCTGAAACACGTCACTATTAACAGCTGAACAAAGAGAGTGTGCGATAGATCAATTACTTATCCCAACTACGTATTCCCTGTACACGAACCTAGTATGGCTTTCTTTAATGCTGGATGGTGGGTCACGAGAAATAATTAATGTTTATGACAGGAACGCCACAACGTATTTCTCTTAATGGCAACTGTACTGAAGGAGAATATCTAATACTGATTGATTTGATGAAGTTAATGCAGCACCAGTGCGGTAGGGCTTTATTAAGCGGCTCCCGCGCAGCGCTGGAATTCCTTCCGTCATTACGGCTGCGGGCTGCTGCCGTATTCAGGTCGCGGCCGCTCGCGCTGCACTCGTATTCCGGCCCGGCGTGGCCCAACACGGCATCCAAAACAGAATCGTATTAGGCAGAACAAAGTTTGCGCCGCTCGTAATGTATTCACGTCACGGGCTGAGAACCGCCTAACTCCACGGCGCGGAAAGCTCCATCGCATCGGCTTTCTCACGTCTCGCCTCCAAGAAAAACCGACGACGCCTCACGCCCCTCTTAGCCTGCCGCTTACTTTTTCGTATTAGAAATGAGGTTGCAAGAACGTTGGCAAATCTTTCCGGAAGACGACAAACTACGAACGGTGCTTAATAATGGAGCTACCTTGTATTTTGTATTACTTTTGGGGATACAGCGTACACGATTACGTTTGGACAAAGGTAGAAGTACACAACAGTATACTGCTCGTAACGTCACTCGCGAGCCAGTTGCCCGCCATCCGTCATGCAAATAATAAAACGGAAGTTCATGTACGTCCGTTTTCCACAATATTTTGCAAAAATTGAACTATTACAGATGAGTTATAAATGTAGCTTAAGGTTGATGTTGCTGAAATACCACGGATTTACGCATATTTTAGAAATAATGCATATTTAAAGTTGTGTGTTTCACCTTCGGACTCCTAACTACGTAAACAATAATATTTGACCTGAAACTTCCTGGCAGATTAAAACTGTGTGCCCGACCGAGACTCGAACTCGGGACCTTTGCCTTTCGCGGACAAGTGCACTACCAACTTTTTTTTTTTTTTTTTTTTTTTTTGCGGGCAAGTGCTCTACCAACTCTTTTTTTTTCCTTTTTTTTTTTTTTGCCTTTCGCGGGCAAGTGCTCTACCAACTTTTTTTTCTAATTGTTTTTTTAAGAAAACAAATAAAAACCTCTTGTTGGGTATGAAAATAAAAGACCACGTTCTTCATAAATAACACAATATCCTGTGAAAACGTAAAACATAAAAGGTAGCTATATTTCCGCAACGGCCTTCTTTGTATTTGTATGTTTTTTGTTAACAGAAAAGAGTATACAGTCTTCTCACCACCAGCAGCATTTTTTTTTTTTTTTTTTGAGAGCACAAGAGAAAGAAAACAAATAGGGTGCAGATAGAGAGCTATGTGTGAAAAGGATAAACATGTGTAAGGAGAAAAAAAAACTTAGAAGAGGAGGAGAAAAGAGAACTGAAATAAAATAGGAATACTTTCCGCGCCATGCTCCACTTTGGCGCGCCAGCAGAGCAAAATGCATTCTATCATTGACCATTGAAGGGGAACGTGGGATTGTCCAGCCTTGGCTGGCACGGTTCGTTGAGATTCCAGCTTTGAGACGGGTTGGTGAAAATGCTCTGTAAATAGTTCGCGAAAGTGGCCCGATAGTGTCGATGTCGGCGAAGGGTGTAGTGATGTACTTGGAGGCGTGTCCAAAAGTCCGCCGGATCGACGATGTCGTCCCGGAACAGGTAGTTGACAGCTATGCCACTGATCCATGTGATGGCGTGCCACTTAGCCGATGGAAAGTAGGTCGTGTCGGGATATATCATCATAGTGGGAGAAACGTGATGTGGTGGTACTCGGAGGTAGAAAGCCACAATCTTCTGTACGAGGGTCCAGACGGCTGCTGCCGGCCCACACTCAAAACGATGTAAATCTGTATCTTCGACATTGCACTTGAGGCACAGGGGTGAGTCCACCAGTGCGATGCGATGCAGTTTCTGTCTTGTAGTATACTTGCCGTTGACGAGAAGGTACCACATAGAGGTGGTGTCAGTGGTGTGATATGGTTGGTGGATCGTTTTCCAAACTGTAGGCCATGAAACCTGGGGGTGACGTGTTTCGACGGGGTTGCAGGGTAGAGACTTTCGGAGAAGGCGGTAGATGTCGCGGGTGGTCGTCTTCCTGGTCGTGGGGAGCTCGGTGCATATGTAGCTGTACTCCAAAAAGAAACGGCAGATATGTGACATCGGAGGTGGGATGTGTGCCAAAGACGTCGGTGGGCGTCTCGAAACAGGCGCGAGCTCGGTGGTCAACATTCCAGTAAAACTAGCATTTTGGCTTTTCCATAACCGGAGCATAGTATTGGTGTAAAGTGCCGTTGTCCTGGCTCTCACATTAACCAGATCGAGGCCACCATCCCGCTTCGGTAAGGTTAGAGCTTCATACTGGACTTTGAAGATGTGTCCAGAACAAATGAAATAGCCGAATGCCGCCTGTAACCTGGCCGCCATTGTCGCAGTGATGGGCAGAATCTGCGCTATATGGGGTATCCGAGCTGCCAGATGGGTATTGACGAAGGTGACTCTCTGGCACATATTCAGCGGGCGTAGTATGTGATTTTGTATGTTGGCCCGGATGCGTTGCAGCAGCGCCCGAAAATTGATCGCCGTATAGGTTCTGTAAGTCTGCCGTTGACGAGAAGTCTGGACGTTGCTCCACGGAGGAGCCGCATAATCACTTGCGTGAACGTCGGGGGAATTGCCATTCGGTCCATCACTGCGTCGAGGAATGCATGATTGACGCGGTCAAACGCTTGTTTGAAGTCGATGGAGATTAAAGCGCCTGGCAGTCGCGAGTGTGTTGCCACAGCGATCACATCTCGATATTCACTGAGGGCCGTCTGTATATTACGATCGCCGCCTAAGGATGTTTGTTCGTGGGAAACAAAGTCCCGTAAGACATGTTTGAGTCGCACTGCTAGAAGGCGTGTGAAAATCTTGAAGTCCGAATTGAGTAACGTGATCGGCCGATAACTGTCGAGTCGTGTTCCTCCTGCGGGTTTCGGGACTGGTACAAGTAAGCCTTCCATGAACATTGGTGGCGGGTTCGCCGCGCCGGACAAAAGTTCCCAGTACATGTCCCTCCATCGTGGCATCATCAAATCTTGGAAGGTTCTGTAAAATTCGAGAGGTAAACCATCCGGGCCGGGAGATCGATTCAGAGACCCCTTGGCCACAGCGCCTTGTACGTCGTTGGTGGTCACTTCAGCAGTCAGGAGGGTTGCAGCTGCTGCGTTTAGAGTACCAAGTGTCTCATGGGCAACCTCAGCAATGGCCTCTGCACCGGCAGGTACTTCTTGATAGAAAAGTCTATAGTGCGTTGTGAATGCATCCGCAATGGTAGCTTGCGAAGTCAGCCGTCGTACATCAGGTAAGTCTAAAGTTGTCATTAAAGCCTGTCGGCGTCGACGAACATTTTGAACAATATGATGCATAGAAGGTTCTTCACCATTAATCCTGTCTTGGCTGCGGGCTCGTACAATGGCTCCCTCTAGACGGCATCTGGTCAAGGATAAAATCTTTGCCTTGATGCGTTGAGCTTCTTTGAGTCGATCCGGGGATGGAGGATGATCCATGAGTTCACGTAGAGCGCTATAGTAGAAATCAGTTGTATGGTGATTCCACCTGGCTTTGGCTCTGCCATAGTGTGTCAGTGTGCGTCGGATGGCCGGTTTGGCGCACAGCAATCACCACTGCAGTGTGGTCTCGTAACGCATAATGCGTTGAACACAGGTGTGCCACGTGTCGGTGACCTGTTGTCGACATTCAGGGTCCCGCAGTAGCGCGACATTGAGTTTCCAAGGTCCTGCACTGAACCATATAGATTGTCGACGTAGGTTCATGGTACAGATATGGATGTCATGATCCGAAAAGGCAGATGGCCAACGTTCCGCGTCGAGGAGAACTGATTTTAGAGCGTTAGAGATGTATATTCTATCAAGTCGGCTGGCGGAGTGGCTCGTGATGTGTGTATACCCCGGGCGGTCGCCGTGTACCACTCGCCAAGTGTCGAGGAGACGAAGGCGGCGGACGAGGAAGCGAAGTTCGGGACATGTGGTGAAATGGGGGTATTGGTCTGTGCGCTCGAGAACACAGTTGAAATCTCCACCTACGATGAGATGATCGTATCGACCGAGGAATAAAGGCGTGATATCTTCTGCGTAAAACTGGGAGCGATCCCTCCGTTTGTCAGTGCCCGATGGGGCGTAGAGATTTATGATTTTGAGTCCTTCAACTGTTATGGCCACCCTTCGCGCTGTTGGGAGGTATGCGACATCGGAAACTGCAATCCCTTCTCGGAGGAGGATGGCTGCGCCTGTGTGTTCCATAGCTGCAGGGGCGGCGTACGTTTCATATCCATAACAAGCCCGGTACTCACAGCTTTACTTCTGCCAGTACCTCGTCTCCTACCTTCCAAACTTTACAGAAGCTCTCCTGCGAACCATGTAGAACTAGCACTCCTGAAAGAACGGATATTGTGGAGACATGGCTTAGCCACAGCCTGGGGGATGTTTCCAGAATGAGATTTTCACTCTGCAGCGGAGTGTGCGCTGATATGAAACTTCCTGGCAGATTAAAACTGTGTGCCCGACCGAGACTCGAACTCGGGACCTTTGCCTTTCGCGGGCAAGTGCTCAGGAGTGCTAGTTCTGCATGGTTCGCAGGAGAGCTTCTGTAAAGTTTGGAGGGTAGGAGACGAGGTACTGGCAGAAGTAAAGCTGTGAGTACCGGGCGTGAGTCGTGCTTCGGTAGCTTAGTTGGTAGAGCACTTGCCCGCGAAAGGCAAAGGTCCCGAGTTCGAGTCTCGGTCGGGCACACAGTTTTAATCTGGCAGGAACTTTCATATCAGCGCACACTCCGCTGCAGAGTGAAAATCTCATTCTGGAATATTTGACCTCATAAATTCTCCATGAAATAAACAAAGGCTAGAATATGATTAAAAACGATGATTTGTCAATGTTGAAATGGTTCAAATTGCTCTGAGCACTGTGGGACTTAACATCGCAAGTCATCAGTCCCCTAGGACTTAGAACTACTTAAACCTTTTCTCCTTTCATCAATTAAATTCAATATTTCTTCTGTTACCCAAGGACTTCTACTAGCCCTCGTCTTTTAACCTATTTGATCCTCTGCTGCCTTCACTACTTCATCCTTCAGAGCTAACCATTCGTCTTCTACTGTATTTCTTTCCCCCATTCCTGTCAATTGTTCCCTTATGCTCTCCCTGAAACGCTGTACAACGCCTGGTTCTTTCAGTTTATCCAGGTCCCATCTCCTTAAATTCCTACCTTTTTGCAATTTCTTCAGTTTTAATCTACAGTTCACAACCAATAGATTGTGGTCAGAGTCCACATCTGCCCCTGGAAATGTGTTACAATTTAAAACCTGGTTCCTAAATCTCTGTCTTACCATTATATAATCTATCTGATACCTTTTAGTATCTCCAGGATTCTTCCATGTATACAACCTTCATTCATGATTCTTGAACCAAGTGTTAGCTATGATTAAGTTATGCTCTGTGCAAAATTCTACCAGACGGCTTCCTCTTTCATTTCTTAGCCCCAATCCATATTCACCTACTATGTTTCCTTCTCTCCCTTTTCCTACTGTCGAATTCCAGTCACCCATGACTATTAAATTTTCGTCTCCCTTCACTACCTGAATAATTTCTTTTATCTCATCATACATTTCTTCAATTTCTTCGTCATCTGCAGAGCTAGTTGGCATATGAACTTGTACTACTGTAGTAGGCATGGGCTTCGTGTCTATCTTGGCCACTATAATACGTTCACTATGCTGTTTGTAGTAGCTTACCCGCACTCCTATTTTTTTATTCATTATTAAACCTACTTCTGCATTACCCCTATTTGATTTTGTATTTGTAACCCTGTATTCACCTGACCAGAAGTCTTGTTCCTCCTGCCACCGAACTTCACTAATTCCCACTATATCTAACTTCAACCTATCCATTTCCCTTTTTAAATTTTTTAACCTACCTGCCCGATTAAGGTATCTGACATTCCACGCTCCGATCCGTAGAATGCCAGTTTTCTTTCTCCTGATAACGACGTCCTCTTGAGTAGTCCCCGCCCGGAGATCCGAATGGGGGACTATTTTACCTCCGGAATATTTTACCCAAGAGGACACCATCATCATTTAACCATACAGTAAAGCTGCATGCCCTCGGGAAAAATTACGGCTGTAGTTTCCCCTTGCTTTCAGCCGTTCGCAGTACCGCAACAGCAAGGCCGTTTTGGGTAGTGTGCCGGCCGGTGTGGCCGTGCGGTTCTAGGCGCTTCAATCTGGAACCGCGTGACCGCTACGGTCGCAGGTTCGAATCCTACCTCGGGCATGGATGTGTGTGATGTCCTTAGGTTAGTTAGGTTTAAGTAGTTGTATGCTCTAGGGGACTGATGACCACAGATGTTAAGTCCCATAGTGCTCAGAGCCATTTGAAGCATTTTTTGGGTAGTGTTACAAGGCCAGATCAGTCAATCATCCAAACTGTTGCCCGTGCAACTACTGAAAAGGCTGCTGCCCCTCTTCAGGAACCACACGTTTGTCTGGCCTCTCAACAGATACCCCTCCGTTGTGGTTGCACCTTCGGTACGGCTATCTGTTTCGTTGAGGCACGCAAGCCTCCCCACCAACGGCAAGGTCCGTGGTTCATGGGGCGAGGAAACAACGGGTATATGGTGTAAATAACATAAAAAATTTGCACATAAACATCGGCACCATATCAGTAGTCACAGAAAATACGTCTTTTCTTTCCTTTAATGTTGGAAACAGCATGTAAAAGTTTCTAGTTTTCACTCACTTCGCCATATTGTGCTTATGAGATCTGTATGAAATATGAGTGCTCCATAAACACAGCTTAGTGTGTGTACTAGAGGAAGGCCTTCAAGCATTTGTGTAACGTGATGGAAACGAAGAGAGAATAGTACTGGTATTAGAGGAATGCATATTCTAATGAAAATTTCTCTGGGGCATGTCACATAAAAAAAATCTCTTCACTATATTCGCTGTTTTATGTGGTCAGTTAAAAGTCTTAATTGTAATCGTTTTCTTGCATCATGCCCATTAAACAGTAATCATACACATTCAAGTGAACAAACAAGCGACAAAATTGTAAAAGCAGATACCAGAACGAAAAATGGACCACCTTTGCTACAGCGTAAAACACAAAACAACGACACTGCTGAACGTGACATATGAGGAATTGTGGCATAAGCAGGACTGGAAAGTGCAAGGAACGATAGCAGTAACCACTGTACTGACGCTGTTGCAATAGCTGAAGTTCTTCATCTATATCTACATCATTAATCTGCAATTCATAGATGATTACTCTGCAGTTCATATTTTCGTGACTGAAGGAGGATTAATAGAACCACTTTCGGGATATTTCTCTACCGTTACACTCTCGAAAACCCCGCGGGAAATTTTAACACCTGATTCTTTCCGTGCGAGATCTGATTTCTCTTGTTTTATGACGATGGTCTTTTCTCGCTTTGTTTGTGGAAACAACAAAATATTGTCACCTTCGGACGAGAAGTTTGATGATTGAAAATACTAGAATAAATCTCGCTGTGACGGAGAACGCCTTTCTTTGTTATTTCCACACCAACTCGCTTATCATACTCGTGACATTCTTGCCTCTGTTTCGCGATAAATGAAACGACCTGTCCCTGTTTGAACTTTATCGATGCCGACCATGGATTCTATGTGATAAAGGTCTCCCACTGCAGAGCAATATTCCAATGTGATCGTTTCAATTTAAGTTGGTCGCAATTGGAATCCCTAGGTATTTGAATGAACCGACAATTTTTAAATTTGTGAGATTCATCCTGTACAGAAGAAAACGACGAACGACAGCACCACCTGAAAATAATTTAAGAAGGCTGCTCACATAGTCTCCTAAATCGTTTATATAGATCAACAACAGTAGACACCTTCCTGGGGAACCCAGGCATTATGTTGGTTGCATTGTCGGACTTCCCGTCAGTTACTAGGAACTGAGACTTTTCTGAAAGGAAATCACGAATCCAGGCGCACAGCTGAAGTAAGACTCCATCGGCACACAATTTGATCAGCTTCCGCTTGTGAGGAACTGTGTCAAAACCTTTATGGATATCTAGAAATATGAAATTAACTTGAGAT
This sequence comes from Schistocerca serialis cubense, assembly GCF_023864345.2. NCBI lineage: Eukaryota > Metazoa > Arthropoda > Insecta > Orthoptera > Acrididae > Schistocerca > Schistocerca serialis. Next base: position 1,253,465,557 of record NC_064638.1, on the reverse strand, counting down.
CCCATGTTGATTGCACTCATTACTGCATGTGAATAAAGAGTCAGTTGTGTTTCACAAGAACGATAGCTTTTGAATAAGTTCTGGTTTTGTGCTCAATAGATCATTCTCTTCAAGGTATTTCAGAATTCTTGGACACACTATATGTTCCAAAATCCTACTGCAAACCTATCTCTGTGATATCCTCCTACAAATCAGCGGATTACTTCTATTCCATATCTTTTATATTGGTATGACTTGTGCAACTTTACGGACTTGTTCGTCAAACGAACGGTTATGTTTGACAGCAGAAACTGGAGCTATATCATCAACATACTCAGAAAGAAACCTAATGGGTTCACAATGTGGACCGTAATATTTTCCCAGTTGGTGTATCTAGTTTCAAATTACTCATGTTGGCAGCAGCTCTTGATTCTGTTCTGGAATATTTACTGTATCTTCTTTGGTAAAGGAATTTCTTAAAACTGTTTTTAGGTATTAATTATGTTTCGCCGCTGTTATACTTCAAGCACGATCAGAATCTGTTTGGATTTCTGGAATATTTCGAGACAGAATATCGTTGTGCAAACTATTAAAAGCATCTAGCTATGAAGTCCGCACTAAGATTCGTGCATCTGTAACCCATAGCCAGTCTCGGAAACACTGCGTTCTGTTGAATCCGGTACTCTTTTTCGTCATTTCTACCGTGGGGTATCTGTTCCGTCTCTTATTAATTTACTTGGTAGAAAGCGTTCAATTGCTATCAACACTATTTCTTTAACTTTGGCTCGCTTTTGGTCGACATTACATAGTTAGTTTCCACGGAATGGAAATTATCTCTTAGGAAGGCGTCAAGTAAGTTTTTATCTGATTTTTTAAGTAGATTTATTTTGAGTTTATTTTTCCAGGTTGTAGAAGTTATGATATTTAATCTCTCTACAACGACCTTGTGGCTACTAATTCCTGTATCCGTCGTGACGTTTTCTACTTATCGAGCCAGGTGGTGCAGTGGTTAGCACTATGGACTCGCATGCTGGATGGCGATGTTTCAAACCCTCGGCCGGCCATCCAGATTTAGGTTTACCGTGATTTCCCTTAATCAGTTCAGGAAAGTGCCAGGACGGTTCCTTTAAAAGGGCACGGTCGATTTCCTTACCCATACTTGATACAATCTGGGCTCCCTCTCTATTGACCTCGGTGTCGACCGGATGTTAAACCCAATCTTCCTTCCTTTTTTTACGTTTCTATTTGCTCAGGACTGTTTGTCACTAAGAGGTCTGTTACGTTATCGCAACCATTTACTGTTCGAAATGATTTCTAAATTAATTGTTCAAAATAATTTTCGGGGTAAATATTTAGTACAATTCCACACGATGCTTTACGCCCACCATGTACTTTAACAATGTATTTCGTAAACACATCTATGGTACACACATGTCCACGCCTAATAGTATAACTGTACTACGGCCTATATGACGCACCTTAATTTTGAAGCAGTTTTTTAATAACATTTTTACCGTTTTCAATGTCAGATTGCAAAACAAGACTAAAAATTTCTTAGCTTATAAAACCGAACTGACCTTTAAAATCACTGAAAATTATCATCTGAACTTCCCCTTCGTCCTCTTCTTGTATAACATGGTGTTCACTGCCGTCAAGAGCATTACTTATGCCGCACTTCTTGAAAGATTTAACGATAATGTCTTCTCTCGTTCTAGACAACGACGCTGTTTTATCCAAATTATACACTTGTTTGATTGTAGGTCGTTTCAAACCTCCATTCAGCGTAAATTCATGTTGGGTTTCATTCATCATCCATTTGTCTCATTTCTCTCTCATATATACTTTAATTGGTTTATTTATAGAGACATCAATAGGTTGCAATATGTGAAGTAAGTCGTCCAGGAATAACAGCAAGGTCTGCATTTCCCTGTATCAATTTCTCTTACGGCAGAATTTTTCAAATGACTACTAAATTGATCTAGCACAAGAAAAGAACTCTTCTTTGGTAAAGCATCTCTCCTTCTCTCTCAGACTCTGTTAATCAATAATTTCGTACTAGCCTTGTCCATCCAACGCTTGTCATGCATGTGAACAACAGCTGGCAGTATTTCAGAAGGTTTCGGCATTGTTTTGCGCTTGAAAATTATCACTAGACTAAGTTTAGTGCCGTCAGCACAGCATGGAGGGACAACAGTGTAGTGCATTTTTTCATGTTCATTTGTTTTTATAGTTACAGTTTTAGCTCCTTTCACGGCAACAGTTCTGTAACTCGGCACATCGAATTTCAGAGGAGTTTCATCCACATTCACTGTTTGGCTGGTTTTCTTTCGATGTTGAGTAACAAAGCAATGGAAAGATAATATCTTTTCTTCATACGGTATTCTTGTGGCATTTTCTGATATATGATGGTTTTTGTTCGCATGCTAAGTCCATGACGCTTCATAAATTTGTAACCCCAACCAACTCCACCCTTAAAGCCTGTTAAGTTCCACTGTAGCGCTAGCTTACGGCATGCATTTGGATTATTTTTGTATTAACGCCTATGTCATTTTGACGGTGTCCTTGAATCCATTTCAACACGTCACCTGCTAGTTTTGGCCATTTTGCATTCAGTCCTCTATTTGCACGTTTAGTCTTCCTCACTTTTTTCTGTTCTTCTTTACTAGCCCGCCAATTGCGAATTTTTTTTTCTGTTGATGGAGGGCTGAAATGCCGCTCAGCTGCCCTGTTTCCATGTTCTTCTGTATGTGCTATTACTTTCAATTTAAATCCCGCGTCGTATGAATACCTTTTATTTTTTTCCATTACGAACCTACCTACTAACAAACCACCTATAACACAAATCACTGTCACTTCAAGTTCACTGGCATCGTAGACTGCAATGACGTATCATAGGCTAGTCAGTGTTACGGGCCTGTGATGGTGGGGCGGGAGGAAGACAGTGCCAGCAAACTCTGGAATCCTCGCAACTCGTGTTCATCGCATCAGTGCATTGCTGCTGCAAGCTGAATCCAACGTCGCCGGCCACTGTGACCAAGCGGTTCTACGCGCTTCAGCCCGGAACCGCGCTGCTACTACGGTCGCAGGTTCGAATCCTGCCTCGGGCATGGATGTGTGTGATGTCCTTAGGTTAGTTAGGTTTAAGTAGTTCTATGTTCTAGGGGACTGATGACCTCAGATATTAAGTCCCATAGTGCCCAGAGCCATTTGATCCATTTGAACCCAACGTTGCCAGACAGACAGAGGTTTCCCGCGGAACGTAATATATGGCCATTTTAAGACTGACGGGAATTTTAAATCAAACGCAGGACATTTTTATATTACTTTCGAGTATAAGACTCACCTGAATTTTTGAGCAATTTTTCGAAGAAAAAAGTGTATCTTATAGTCCGAAAATTACGGTACCTATTCAAAATCTGACTCAAATTTTTCTTTCATCTGAGACGGGGGGCGGAGCGGGGTAGGTAAAAGGAACTGATTATTAATTTATTTCGGTTGTCGGGTATTACTGTAAAATACAAACAAACAGCAACTATCTACTTCTATTTTACTTAAAGATAAACTACTTCCGATGACACCAAATATGGCCCCACCTGCTGAATATAATTTATCGTTTCTTTACACGGCTATCTACCTGGGAAAACATTTGGGCGAACGTTTCTCTGATTTTAGCCAGCTTTAAGAAAATCTCTAACGGTTTCAGCTTCAGTGCTTTCTAAGGGCGCTTGGTGCTCCGGTTCTTTCACAACACATATACAATTTACAATTACACTGAAGCGCCAAAAAAACTGGTGTAGACATGCATATTCAAGTACAGAGATATGTAAACAGGCAGAATATGGCGCTGCGGTCGGCAACAACCTATGTAAGGCAACACATGTCTGGTGCAGTTGTTAGATCAGTTACTGCTGCTACAATGGCAGGTTATCACGACTTAAGTGAGTTTGAACGTGGTGTTATAGCCAGCGCACGAGCAATGGGATACAGCATCTCCGAGGTAGTGACGAAGTGGGGATTTTTCAGTACGACCATTTCACGAGTGTACCGTGAATATCAGGAATCCAGTAAAACATCATATCTCCGACATCGCTGCGGCCGGGAAAAGATCCTGCAGGAACGGAATCAACTACGACTAAGGAGAATCGTTCAATGTGACAGAAGTGCAACGCTTCCGCAAATTGCCGACCGCTGTGGCCGAGCGGTTCTCGGCGCTTCAGTCCGGAACCGCGCTGCTGCTGCTGTCGCAGGTTCGAATCCTGCCTCGGGCATGGATGTGTGTGATGTCGTTAGGTTAGTTAGGTATAAGTAGTTCTACGTCTAGGGGACTGATGACCTCAGATGTTAAGTTCCAGAGTGGTTAGAGCCATTTAATCCCCAAATTGCTGCAGATTTCAGTGCTGGGCCATCAACAATCGTCGTCATGCGAACCGTTCAACGAAACGTCATCGACATGGACTTTCCGAGCCGAAGGTCCACTTGTGTCCCCTTGATGACAACACGACACAAAGCTTTAGCCTACACCTCGCCTGAGCGCGTCAACATCGACGTTGGACCGTTAATGACTGGAGACATGTTGCCTGGTCGGACAAGTCTCGTTTCAAATTGTATCGAGCGGATGGACGTGTACATGTATGGAGACAACGTCATGAAACTACAATCCTTGCACGTCAGCAGGGGGCTGTTCAATTTGGTGGAAGCTCTGTAATGATATGGGGCGGGTGTAGTTGGAGTGATGTGGGACACCTGATACGTCTAGATATGACTCTGACAGGTTCAAATGGTTCAAATGGCTCTGAGCACTATGGGACTTAACATCTGAGCTCATCAGTTCCCTAGAACTTAAAACTACTTAAACCTGACTAACCTAAGGACATCACACACATCCATGCCCGAGGCAGGATTCGAACCTGCGACCGGAGCGGTCGCGCGGTTCCAGACTGAAGCGCCTAGAACCGCTCGACCACACCGACCGACTCGACTCTGACAGGTGACACGCACTTAAGCAACCTGTCTGATCACCTGCATCCATTCATGTCCATTGTGAATTCCAACGGACTTGATAACTTCCTGTAGGACGATACGATACCCCACACATACAGAATTGATACAGAGTGGCTCCAGGAACACTCTTCTGGGTTTAAACACTTCTCCTGGCCACCAGGCTCCCCAGAGATGAACATTATTCATCATATCTGGGATGCCTTGCATCGTGCTGTTCAGAAGAAATCTCCATCCCCTCGTATTCCTACGGATGTATGGACAGCCCTGTAGGATTCATGGTGTCAATTCCCTCCAGCTCTTCTTCAGACATTAGTCGAGTCCATGCCACGTCGTGTTGCGGCACTTCTGCTTGCTCACGGGTCTCTACACGATATTAGGCAGGTGTACCAGTTTCTTTGGATCTTCAATGTATAATACCAATGTTTTCTAGGTGTACTCTCGTCCTACCGTCATCTGCACTCTCTGATACGATACCTTGCCAAGACCCTGTATGCTAGGAAGACCACGCTGTCCACTCGACACAAAGAACGAGGTGGCACAATGGTTAGCACACTGGACTCGCACTTGGGAGGACGACGGTTCAAACTCGCGTCCAGCCATTCTGATTTAGGTTTTGCATGAATTACCTGCATCGCTTCAGGCAAATGCCGGGATGGTTCCTTTGAAAGGCATTAGCCTATGTCCTTCCCCGTCCTTTCCTAATCCGATGGCACAAATGATCTCGCTGTTTGGTCACCTCCCCCAAATCAACCAACCAACCACTCCACACAGACCCCACTAACTGTGTAGCCATCTCCTGCACGTAGTAGATCCCTGAGCTGTTCAGCGGATCCCAAACCCTTTCCTCCCCATCACGGTCAGCAAATGGCGGTCTTGAGTTTGACGTTGCTGACTCTTGATCACATAGACCCCTGCTCGATTCCCACACTTGCTGTGTGTGTTATCATCAGCTCACGCATCAAATAAAACAATTTTCACCAGGCGTCAGAACATAGCAGATGGAGTCTTCCGGCCAATAAAGCCATACGCATATTTGATTCTTTTTCCCCACCACCATGAATCAGATTAGGAAGTCCACAGTTTACACGGTTGTGGAACCTTCTGAGACTGTGATTCAAACCCTGCAACAGGTCCTGTCAACGATCCTGCAAATGACGAGCTTTGCCTTCATCTTGCAAGCACGACTGGCTGTCTTTTCCACTTCACATATGCGCCAAAAACAAGAAACAGTCTCTTCCAGTCCGATGCGTCACACATCCTTGTTACTGATACGACTCATGACACGCAGACACGCATTTGGCTGCTCCTTGTGTTCTTCATGGAATGACCCGTTCCATGTCTGGTGGGATTACTCCCCACCCCCTCCTCCTCCCAGTACGCACACAGAGACTTTCACACCAGGGAGAAGAGGATGTATTAATAGTGCTTATTGGAGTACATAACAACAGTAACAAGAAAAAAACTTACATTTTCAGAAACGTAGTAAATGAATTAATAGGAAAAATAGTACACAGAGGGTGACACTGTTTACAATTTCATATCAGAAAGACTGGATAGATAAAATAATGTCGTATATCAGTTGAACACGTACATTTTGAAAGCAGGTGAACAATACAATCACGTCACAGTAGCTGAAGTAAACAAATTCCTAAGAAGACAGCGTTTCACTTCGCAAGGACTATATACAAACAAAACAGGAAAAAATATGCTTTGTATGGAAATACAATGTGCACTCCCATCCAAAACGCAAACTGCATTATGCAATACACGCAATTGAAACCTTAATGGCAAGAAAATAAAATCTCCTACAAATCGCCAGAACTAGGAAAATCACGTAGATCAAAGAGCAGTACCAGCTTCTTTATCATTAAATAGATCAACACACTCCAAAAACTAAGAATATCACAGTGACCCAACAACAGAACAACCTGAGGCAACATTAACTCTAGTACTGGAACCAGTACTCTGTAAGAAAACGGGAAGATTACAATGTCTCAAAAGACGAATCAGCTGGTGCAGCATTAAATATAATAATTGAACGATAATGCTGGACGCAATGTGCAATCTTCAAGTAGTGCACACGCTGTGCTACGACCGCTGAACATTCCATAGTCCACAGACGAGTAATCTTTAGTGAGGCTCCAAGCTGTCGTGGATGCATGTGGTTTTCACACTGAGCAAAATTTGTTACCTGTAACGTAAACATGATACGCAATTAACAGATGTTACCCCCTCATTGGGAATTAAAATGAGTTTCCTTCAGTGGTTTATCGTTATTTTTCTTCTGAATGCCCACACAAATGTTTCCACGAAGTTTCATTTGCCTCCGATCATTCATCTGTCATGGAGCCCTCCCAAGTAGCGAACTATCAATGTTTACACTGCGTGAACACTAGCCGAGTAGGAAGTATTTACACAATCGTAGCGCGCCGATGTTCTCTCTTCTATATTACGGAGCGAGCTGTTTCTAGCGTCCGAAAGAACAGACAGCACATACTGTAGATACTTTTCAAGACATTTCCCGAAAACTGTTTTGATAGCTAGAAATATTTTAGACCTTTTAGCTACAAACACGTAAAATCAGAGATGGTGTCGACTTAAAGACAGGGATTAATGATAACGATGTCATTACAGCGACGATAGTTAATAAAGTCAATAAATCAATCAAGAAGGCTAGTAGACTGTTTTTGCTGGAAAGAGAAGATAAGCCGTTGCTAGTGCCCCACTTGGACAATGAACTGACTTCATTTAGTTCTAGTATGATGGACGTAAAGGGACTATGGGCAAAGTTTAAACGGACTGTACATCGTGCTCTGGAGAAATATGCGCCGTGTAAGTGGATTATGGCGGGAGAGAGACCCACCGTGATTTAACAGCTAAATTCAGAAAATGCTGAGGAAACAAACACTGTTGCTCTCTGTGTTCAAAAGAGAATACTGCAAATGACGGAAAGAAAAAGTTCGTAAAGATTCATACGTCTGTAAAAAGAGCGACGCACGAAGCGTACAACAGCTACCATCATCATACCTTAGGAAAAGATCTTGAACCCGAGAAAATTCTGGTCCTATGTCAGATCGCTAAGGGGACAAAGGCCTCTCAGTCGTTGTCCAGTATGGTGTGGCAGTAGAAGACAGTAAACGGAAAGGTGAAGTTTTTAATTTCCACTTTAAGAAATCGTTCATGCACGAGAACCGTACAAACACACTGTCGTTTTACCATCGCACAGACTCCCGCCTGGACTACTAGTAATAGGCATCCCTCATGTGAAGAAACAAATGAAAGAGTTGGAAATAAATAAGTCACCAGGTCCGGATGGAATCCTAGTTAGGTTTTACAAAGAATACACTATAGCCTTTCCCCCCTTATTTAGCTTTCATTTATCGCCCAGGGTAAAGTCCCAAGCGACTGGAAAAAAGAGAAGGTTATTACAACCCTTTCCACTTCCGATTAACTAGAATTTGTAAAAAAACGTGTACCTAAACTTCCCTGTTGTGTGGAAAATACATATATTCCAAAGAATAAATAAAATCCCCGTAATGTTTTGAAGTGTGGCTATATCCGGATCGCCAATACCCAGTGCTTTTAGCAATGACGATAAGAAAACGAATTTGGTTAAAGTAAAATGAAAATAAATAATGAAATGGAATCACAGTAGCTAGTAAAATTTGAAAAATATATATATGAATTTAGTTAATGAATAAAGAAAAATAACGGTCACGAGCTCACTACGTGAGCAAAATTACAGTTTTTGTAATTACTGATTTGTATTATCAGTAAATGTATATAAGAAAACTTGGTTTGTTATCACGCGAAAATAGCATTAAATTGTCAAAATTTGCGTTAGCACAGCTTAAAATGGTTGCAGCACAGTGATCAAATGCTTTTCAATTAAATCGTAAAGCATGGAAACAATTCAGTAGTGAGGAGAGAAAAATGGTTCAAATGGCTCTGAGCACTATGCGACTTAACTTCTGAGGTTTTCAGTCGCCTAGAACTTATAACTAATTAAACCTAACTAAACTAAGGACATCACACACATCCATGCCCGAGGCAGGATTCGAACCTGAGACCGTAGCGGTCACTCTGTTCCAGACTGTAGCGCCTAGAGCCGCACGCTCACTCCGGCCGGCGAGAGAACAATAAAAATTAAATGGCTATAGATGGTTACGTAAAATGCAAAAATCGTGACGTCACTCACTATAATGCTTACTGTCGTTAGTTTTGCGCGAAAGGCACGTGTACTCGTTCATTGAAACCGGGAAACATTGTAACGATTAAATCCATGTTCAGTAATTACTTTCATGTAATTTACAATTACGTAATTCACAAATCTCATTTTCAATTGCAAAAGTATATCGAAATTCGAGAAATTATTTGACTGACTTCTTGATCTCAAATAACTTCAACATTCACAGTCATTCGTTAATAGATTCTGAAAATCACTTTGTAACATTAGTACCATTATGTGTTCAAGACTTAACAAACATTTCTGACAGATTGCAACTGCGTCAAATGAAAACTTATATATCATTTAAAAATTATCCCAAAAATATCTTTTGCTGAATTTTATTTTGTTAAGCACTGACTTTGAAATTACTGTTCCAGTTACTAGACGTAGGCACTTTGCTTAATTACTGTCTTGTAAACAACTTGAAACGTCCCCTTTTTGAACAATTATATACGAGACTGTGCTTATCCTGACACACAATATTTTTTGCGCAACGCAAAAAGAATGGCCCTGACTAACATTAACCTATACGTTTCACAAATCACTTACCTCACAAAAATCTTGGTTACTCGAGCTACTGCAATAAAGCCAGCGCCACTACTGCCAGCTAAATAAAAGATTCAAACTACTGAAGGCACTAACTACTGATAGGCATAGTTAACAAATGAAAGATTTTAATAGAGAACAAACAATGTATTTACCTTAATAGTCATAATATATATAGCAGTTCATGACAAATTTCAAAACTCCGCCATCTCTTTCCCCACATCCACCACTGGTGGCGGCTCACCTCCAACTGCGCAACGCTACGCGCTGTTCACAGCCAGCTGCCCAACACTACAATGGCGAGTATTACAACAATGCAAACTAGTCACAGACTGCACACAGCACAGCCAGTGATTCTCATACAGAGCGCTACGTAACGTTGCCAATAAGAAAACATAAACAGCCTACTTACATAGCCCCCATGCTCCCCACAAAAAATTTTACAAATTCTTTTGGGCAGTGGCCAATAATGATTTGATAAAATTTTTCATAATTACAATAACAAAGGTATCAAATGCACACACTTATTGATACAATGTTGGTAAAAAGCTAAAATTTTCTCACAGTCCATAGACAGTCCTGATCATTCATCACAGTAAAATTGCAGTTTTTTGTTGTTGTCAAAGTCTGAGCAGTAAAAGAAAATGCACACGGAAGTAGTGGATTTCCATGCAGTCTTGAAGAAGTAGTGCTCTCCTTCCAACGGAAAGACAGTGTTGACTCTTGACATGCAGACAGGTAATGGGCCACAACAGAGGAAACCCACAGCAGAGTCAGTCGAAGTTTTGAAGAATATTGATAGGTAGGTCATCACAGAACAGACCCACTATAGTCTTGGTAGAGAGTATGGTATTGGTGGGCCACCAGAGGTGTAGACCCAGTGCCGTCCTTGTAGAAATAATGGTATTGGTGAGTCGTCAAAGGTGTAGACCCACTGTAGTCCTTGTGGAGACGGCCAGCAACCATCTGTTGCGACTGTGCAAGTGCACAATCACCATCGAAGAGTCTTGCGGACAATATAGCAAGTCCATAACCACCACTTGTGCACTCACAAAGTTTTTGGAATTGTCCTTAAAACCAGCAATGCTGTTAACGAGTCCCTTGCTGAATTATTAACACACGTGCAAACACTATCAGTCCCTACTTCTCACATATTGTCCATATACTATGACCAACAGAAACGTGTGCAGTGAAATGTAACTTACAAGCTACTTAATTTGATGAATTTGTGTCAATTACAATTTTATAACATAAGAATACAATTACAAAGGTACAAAATACATCATTAAAGAACATAACAATACAGATAACATTTGTGGTAATGCAGGCTTTACAAAAGAAAAGAAATAAACATGAACATCAGTGTTACAAGAATTATGACATAAGTACATACATAAAAGATCAGAATAACTTTTGAAACATCAACTTCACACATGAGCATTAAAACAAAAGAGAATAAATAATGTCTAAACATCTTTACAAAGTAAATAACATATCATTAATGTCAATTATATTTGAGGATAACAGTATTCCTCATCATAGTGAATGTAGCTTAGTATTAGAAGAGAGAAAAAATTCTATGAAACAGTACACAGAGAAAGGAAGAAAACAAATACACAAGGGTATACAAACACATAGGGGGATAACACAATGGAAAGGACAGGGTTCGTTTTCAATGTAATATTTGGTACTGCAGTCCACCCCAAAACTTCATTCCATAGGTCTTTCGTCTTACTTCAACATTTGTTTCCACCAAAAAAATCCTATCAAAACATGCTTTCTGTATTTATATGTTCACATATTTCTTACCTCATTATTTATTTTCCATTATCTTACCTCATTTATTTCCAACGTAAACCTGTTGTCCCTAAACCCTACTGTTTTGCTCATATCCTCTTTCAAAATACTTTTTTTGGCCAAACCATTTTCTTATAGCTTCTCAATGCATTTCTTCCAATTCATCACAACTCATTCTCTTATATAGTCTACCCCCTCTTAAGCTAACTTAAATCTACTGAGCTCAGATATATATACCAAGGTACGAAGCAATGCAGCAGTACATAACAAATTAACGCAAACAGCAATGATAAAAAATACAAATGCCAAAGCAAGCAGCATAAATTAGCAGAGCAATTGCAATATTACAACTAATATAAGGCAATGTGCAGCAAACAATAAAAATAAATCAGTAGTAAAACTTGCTTAACAGAGTAATATAAAGTCAAATTCAGTAACACTATGCCTGGCAAACAGCAGCAGCAAATGCTATAACTTATACCTAAACATGACAAAGCTCAAGCAGGAAAAATAGTACACTAAAGACAACAACACAGTAAGGGAAATGTATATTCACATCTTAATATCTATGTCATTAAAGTGGTGCACCACAACTTATTCTACAAAATAAATTACCAAGTACTTGAAAAGAAAATTGTGTATGCAGTTGCAGTGAAGGTAAATGTCTTTTTGTGCTCCCTCATTTTTTTGGAAAAAATTATTATTTACTCGATCTGTAGACAGAAAATATTTATATTAGTACATCTATAAAATTTTATTTTAACCAATGCTGCAGTGCAGCTAGAAACTAGATATTAAACAAAATGAGTTAATAAATACGTTTTTTGTTCTCCACCTAATGGCTTTCTTTTGTCAGACGACTATCTCTCAGCTGGGCGCCCGAAACACATTACGTCAAGGTCACTTACCTTTCTTGCTGAAAAATTACGACAGCAGTTTCTGCTACAGTGACAGTCTCATTTAAAAATTTTCACAGGTCGAAAATTTGCGTTACAAATGTGTAGAAACAAAATCCTATAAATATAACAGTGTGCAAAAAAATTTCGGCGGCATTGTGACACATTAAAGCAAGTACATACATTTCATAACTCTTAAAGTACGATTCTTGGTTTCCAACATCCTTTTTCACAAGTCAGAGTCCCTAACCACTACTCATTATTCCTTACCTTGTTACATATATAAATATTCATCGATACTTCTTCAATATTTCATCATAATAAATACATAGCATAATCAAATTCCTCATATAGCATCAGCTTATTGATTATAAACATACCGCAACAGCATAATACACATCCTCATCATAACATCATAAACCCTCAGCCAAATCTCAAAATCGTCGTAGCTTCCTCCAATAATTTCAAAACCTAAAAAAATTTCTCTGCTCATTTCAATAGCGTCATCTACCTCAAACGTACTTTAAAATCATGCTCCCTTACCAAATACATCATTCAAAGCTCTCATAGTATCACAATGGTTCCGAAAAAATATGAACAGTTCACAAAGCACAGACAAAATACAATTTCATAAGTAGTTACGTAAACATCTGTCACTGATGTAGTAAAGAAATGTTTGTTTCTCTGTTAAATAATCAGATAGACGTGTAATTCTGTGTTAGAGAAATATGGTACCGAAGTGTAAAGTTGTATAAGCAAATACCATATTAGCTAGGGCTCCTTGTGCTTGCCAAACACATGGTACACAAAGTAAGCGTGTACCCCCCTGAGGATTAATGTAATTATACCCTCAGGTGTTACAGATTATAGCAATGGAATGAAATGTATCACGGAAAAACTTTGTATCATTGTTCTTCAAATATCTTTAAAAATAAATGTTTTAAGTACAAAATTAATCACTCAAATACGTGTACTGTAGCGCTAAACTGTGCGTCTTGTTGTAAGATAATCACTGTGGAAGTGTCATAGTTATCGACCTCCGAAAGCTAAGTTCTGCAGAAGCCAATGTTCTTACCTCATGATAAACAAAAGTGAAATGCTTTGCGTATAGATATCTTAGTTATTACGCTTATTGCGTGATGAAGAAAGTACTGTGCTGTAACGTATTGTTGTGCTACGGAAAAGGCAGTCTCATTGTAGCTATAGCACAAAAGTTACTACTAAAACATGTTTTACTTTCCAGAATAATTCAGAAAAACTGTGCGGATATAAAACAGATACACCGCAAAAGCAACATTGTAAATTGTCACTCATTAGTAGCGTCGTGATAAAATCGTGTAGCTGTCACATAAACTAACCACTGTGTCACCTGGTATCTCACAGAAAGTACTTTAAATCCAGAATGTATCTTCAAGTAAACCAAAATGTTGCATTAAAATCTCATTAGCAGTACCAGTATATGTCCTAAGTATGTAAGCCTGATAGTCGTTACGTAATCGTACAACTAACAAGCAAGAATGTACAAATACAACACTGTGTCGTCTGTTCACTATAACAATGCATTCGTAATTTCTGTTTAAAAATGTTCCCTACGTTCTAGACTGGATATTTAACTTCAAACATTGTTGCATGTTAACAATTTCTTAAGTCTGACAAACCATACTGGAAATGTGAAGTGAAAAGTTTTATGGCAAAGACAAAGTTAAAAAGCAGATTATCTTTCAATAAACGGTTTTACATTGAAATGTGGTGTAAACCTTTACTTTTCCTAGTACGCAGAGTTTCAACTTCAGCGCAATTATCATGTGTTATACGTCGGATTCTGTAAGGTCCATTGTAAACTAGAGAGAATTTGTGACTCAAGTGTTCCTTCTTATGTGACAATGAATGAGCTTTAATGAGAACTTTCTAACCAATATATAATTTCTTTGAATTTGCTTTGTCGTGTAGTTTTCTCCTTTTGTCTGCTGCAGGTTTTATATTTTTAATAGCTAAATCAATTATGTCTTTGTGTCGAAGTTTACTTGTATTCGGAAAAGGTACAAGCTCTCTGATTCTGTTCGGTGGTTCTTCATTCTTTAGTACAAGAGTAGGTGGTAAAGCAGTGGAGTCGTGTGGCATTTCATTCAGCACGTTTTGAAATAAGTGTAAATATCTGTCCCAATGCTGATGCTTTCTGTGACAATAAAGTCTGCAAAGCTTATTGATTTCTTTAATAATCCGTTCAGACGGGTTACAATGTGGTGAGTACAATGAAATAATAACAGGTTTGATTTTATGATTCCGAAGCATTCGTGACCAAACAGCAGATCTGAATTGTGGTCCGTTATCTGAAATGACTTTACTAACTTTTCCAACTTCACGTAAGAAATTTTTAACAAAGGCGTTGGATACAGACCGTCCAGTGGCTTTACGTAACGGAGTGAAAGAAACAAATTTTGAAGTAAGTTCAACAGCGACTAGAACGTACGAAAATCCATTCGATGTACTGGCAAGGGGTCCCAAGAGATCAACAGCAGCAAATTCCTTTAATTTAGAAGGAATGATAGGAAACAACGGAGCACGATGTGAGATAGTAGATGGTGTCGCCTTCTGACAAAGTTTACAAATTGACAAGACTCTTCGAATTCTCTTTTCCGTATTGTTAAAATAACAATTCGTCCGAAGAATATGATAACATTTTCGTGGACCAAAATGTGCGTAGCTGAAATGAATGTACCAAATGAGCTTATTAACAAAATCATCTGGAATGCAAAGTACCCATAGCTTGTCATCAACAGTGCAGCGTTTGTTTCTAACCAGATAATAATGCCGAATCTGTGTGTGTGTCTTTTCATGCCATTTACTATTGATGTCTTTCCAAATCGGATCTTTATCTTGTTCATGAGCAATGTCCTTTAAAAATGTGGTGATGAAGTTTTCAAAGGCGACTTTCTGAATGTAAAGAATACTGAAATTTTCCTCGAGATTGCCTTATTTGTTACTTTTCTCAAGCCCAGCCGGTGCGCGTGACAGTGCGTCCGCAACAATGTTCTCCTTGCCAGGAGTGTAGACTATTGTGAAGTGGAATTCTTGCAGAAACAATGCCCAACGTTTTAACCTGTCATGATTTAGTTTTGAAGACATAAGAAATTGTAATGCACGATGATCACTGTATACTTTTACGTGCTTACCAGAAAGAAAGAAACGGAATTTGTTAAATGCCCAAACGATAGCTAAAGCTTCTAATTCAGTAACGGAATAATTTTTTTCAGATTTTGTTAGCACTCGGCTAGCAAAAGCAATGGTTTTCTGAACGGTAGTGTCATTTTCTATGGCTTCTTGAAATAAATGGGCACCAAGACCGACTTTTGAAGAATCCGTGCTAAGGCAGAAATCTTGTGACAGATCTGGATGAGCTAGTATTGGCGCGTTAAGTAGCGATTCTTTCAAAGAATTGAATTCCAACTGTGCTTGTTCGTCCCAGTTCCAAATAGTATTTTCTCCAGTGAGAGAACAAAGTTTTGGTGTAACTAGAATCTGCATATTCAGAAAACGACGGTAAAAATTTACGAGACCTAGAAAACTGCGGACTTGTCTTTTTGTGGATGGAACTGGAATGGCTCTGATTGTTTCTAACCTTTCAGGATCCGGCTGAATGCCTTCAGAAGAAATAATACGTCCCAAAAACGTCACTTTTGACCTACCGAATTCAGACTTTTCCAAGTTAACTGTAATTCCAGATTCTGCAAAAATACGTAACAAACTGTTGAGGATGCGAATATGTTGTTCCCATGAAGCTTCTGCTATTAGAATATCATCCACATATAAGGTGATGTGACGTTTTAAGAACTCAGGTAATATGGAATTTAGCCCGTGAATGAACGCTGCCGAAGAAATGTTCAAACCAAAAGGAAGTTTCCGAAATTGATAACAAAAGCCGAAATAAAGAAAAGCTGTGTATTTTCTACATTCTGGATGAAGTTCGATCTGATAAAAGCTGGATCTGAGATCAATAGAAGACAAAACTTTTACACCATTAAAATTTTGAAGAAGTTCTTCCAACGTTTGCGGCCTTTCTGTTTCAGCAATAATGATAGTATTGATTAGTCTCGAATCTAAGACAAACCTGATCGATCCATTTTTCTTCTCAACAACATGTAATGGATTGTTGTATGAGCTTACTGCAGGCTCAATAATGCCTTCGTCAAGCATAGATTGTATTTCTGTTCCAACACGGTCCCTATAATGCGCCGGAATTACGTATGGTCTAACACAAAATTTAGTATGCTCACGAACACGAAATTGGTATTGAAATCCCTTGATTGTTCCTGTTTTGTGAGTAAAAACTGTGGAATGTGCTTGTAAAATCTCAAAAAGGTCCTGCCTATCAGTGTCATTACAATTCTCAATTGTTTGAATTTTATTCTGAATTAACTCATTAGTATCAAATATGCCATTGATATCATCCCTGTCAGTACTTGCAGAGTGATTGTTAGTGTCTAGTTCCGTAGAAAATTCCGAACTGTTGTCTAACAGAAGGTAAAGCCGATTAATTTCCTCGTCATGGTTTGAGAGCCAATCTTCAAATTTCAAAGCTATTGACTTACCTTCTTTCTCTAAACTTATTTCAGCATCGTGAAAGTTTAAGATTGCTTTGTATTCATTCAAAAAGTCTACTCCCTATATAATTTCCGTCGACAATAATGGAACAATGAGAAAGCTCATAGAGAAGCTGTGGCTTTGACAAAAGAATTCTAAGTTGGTTTGTCGGCGTACATCTACACTTTTTCCAAAGACTGCACCTTGTAATTTAATCTTACGTAACGGAAGTGTGGGACAATCGTTCGATTTGTTGCATTTGCTAAAGGCTGTTTCACTAATTACTGAAATGGGACTGCCAGAGTCAAGTACTGCCGTAAATTTTACGTCATTTACTGTAATGTGAATCACAGGATATGCAATGTTGTTATGTTTTACGTCGTGTTCTTGGAGTAAGATGTCCCTAATGTCTTCCATTTTTACGTAATTACTAGCTACGGCAGCTGCGTCGTCAGTTTCATAAGTACGTCTTGTGGCTGCCACCGGTATGAGTCATTGCCTATTGTCTCTTTGTCGGCGCGCATCGTTATTGGGGTTTGGAGACCTAACTTCTACAAATTCACCTTGTCGAGAGGGCCCTGTTCTGTTTGAATCCCGCCAGTTCTGATGCAATTCAGGTCTGTCGTTACGATCGTCTGTCGTCATGTCGGTAGATTCCATAGTTACTTTCTTGTCGGTCACGTGGTGGAGAACTTCTCCCTGAATCGTAACTGCGCACTGGTCCGTTGCGTCTAATGTTATTCTGTCTCCCGTGATAATATTTATTTTGGTTCCCATATTGTCTGTTTCTCTGATTGTCTCTGTGATAGTCATTACCGCGGAGAGGTGATCTTTCCCTGTAATTATTACCACTCTGCCAATGGTTGTCATTCGGGTGGTGTCTGTTGAGGTCACAATTTGTGTTGTGAGAATAGCCTTGTCGTGTCCAGTTATTATTTCTTTCATTGCGGAATTGCGACGGATGTGACCTGTAATTGTTGTGTTCCTGTTTTCGCGTTCCGCGAGTGTCAGTATCAATTTCTAATTCTTGTAAGAGTCCCTGAAAAGCTTCAATGTCGTCTTTGCAACGTCCTGCCAAAATAATGTGTCGTAAATGTTCAGGTAATTTGATTAACCAAGTGCGGATGAGTTCTGTGGGGCTGTATGGGTTTGACAGGTACTGATTCTTGTGCAACATGTCTTCAAAATATTTCACAAGACTGGAGAATTCAGATTGTTTGAAATGTTTCATCATTATGATGCTATGTTTTACTCGGTCTTGTGTAGCTTGAGACCAATAAGCTGAGAGGAAGGCATGATAAAATTCTCCTTCACTGTGGCAATCGTGAATGACCGATCGCATTCTTACAGCTGGTTCATTCTCTAAGTAGCCACACATAAATTAAATTCTAATCTGTGTTCTAATGAGCAGTTGGGAGGAAAGCAATGAGAGAATTGATGGAGCCATGCTTGTGGATGAATGTCGTTGTCAGAATTCTTAAATGTTTTGAATTTACGTGTAGTAATGAACAGCTTATAGTCAAAATCATCATGTCGGCGAGTCGCATATCGGTGATTGTTAGGTCGTGTCGGCGGTTCCATCTCAAAATTCGGTGCACATTGCCAATTTCTTTCATAACTTCCGAAATGCCCTGTGTTATTATTTTGCGGCTTTCCCGTGTTGGAGCGCGAGTGTCCTCTGAAATTTGTAATTTTTGTATTACTTGTGCCAACTGATCTTGTACTTCCCGGATGTCTCTTTTGTACTGTATATTGATTTGATTTTGATTAAATTTCCTAATTTGTTCGCACTCTTCTGTGTCATTAAAGACTACCGGTTTTGTGTCATTCAGATTATCATCTACCTTCGTAGATAAATTAGTGAACTGATCCGAAAGTTCGGCTACTTTCTCCGATAGTGTACTTATTTCCTCAGTGTATTTTTCTGAACCAAGTTTCAGAGTATCTACTGTGTCCTTTAAGTTTTCCTGAGTTTTTGCAAGTTGCGTAACCGAATCGGTAGATGCAACTGAGTCAAATTTAGCTTGCAAGGTCTCATGATTTTCATGAACAATAGTTTGCAGTTCTTTTAGGGCTGCTTCGTGATTCTGTAATGCATTTTCATGCCGCGAAAAAATAGGTTGAAAATGCTCACAAATTTGAGTTTTTACGTCATTACAGACTTTTTGACATTTCGATTCAATGTTATGTAATTCAGTAGTTAAATCTTCACGTGTTTGTTCAAGAGTTTGTTCCAATGAGTCTAACTTTTGAAGCTGTTGCTGTTTTTGTCTCTGATTTTGTTCCGTCGTGTCTAACTTTTGAAGATTTCGTCCAATTTGTTTCTGATTTTGTTCGAGCGTTGTGTCTAACTTTTGAAGATTTTGTTCCATTGTGTCTAACTTTTGTAGCCTTTGTCCCATTTGTTGCATTAACTGTAATAACAGTGCACTGGTGCCTGAAACATGTTCCTCAGTGCTTTTCGGCAGTGAAGTTGCACCGGCAACATTCACATTTTGACAAGCAAAAAAAGTGTCTTGACTTATTTGAGAAAACAGTGAGGACCCAAAACCTGAGTCTACAGTAGTTGCAATATTGTGTTCTGTCATTTCGGATTCCTGAGGCGAGCTGTTGCCGACCGATCGATCGATAATGCTTCCCTGTACACTACTTGTTTCACTGTCTACACCATTATTTGCCGCCCGCTCCATTTCCCTATGCACTATTACCAAATTACTACTTTGAATGTCTATTACTTCATTACACAGTGGTGCTGATAAGCTACGCTCGTCGTCACTATTATTTCTCTGTTTACTTTGGAGCCTAGTGTTACGTTTTTCACACGCCATTATTGTCACAATATTTCACACGATAACACAGAAAATAAGAGAACACATTAACATAGAGCTGAAAATAATATCTAGTTAATTGCAAGGTGCGAAATACTTGGTGCAAATTTACATGCGTGCCACACCTGTTTTACTGTACAACAATGAAAGACTGCAACTACAAAGGAGATTCTCTCTACAATTACGCGCTAGCAATAAACAAAATCTACACTAATTGCACAAACTACAAGAAAAAATCAGAAGATTCCAGTGAGATATCCTCGGCTAAGGGTCGACATATGAAACGTCCCCTTTTTGAACAATTATATACGAGACTGTGCTTATCCTGACACACAATATTTTTTGCGCAACGCAATCTGACTTTCAAAAATCCATACGAAAGAATGGCCCTGACTAACATTAACCTATACGTTTCACAAATCACTTACCTCACAAAAATCTTGGTTACTCGAGCTACTGCAATAAAGCCAGCGCCACTACTGCCAGCTAAATAAAAGATTCAAACTACTGAAGGCACTAACTACTGATAGGCATAGTTAGCAAATGAAAGATTTTAATAGAGAACAAACAATGTATTTACCTTAATAGTCATCAAAAGTCATAATATATATAGCAGTTCATGACAAATTTCAAAACTCCGCCATCTCTTTCCCCACATCCACCACTGGTGGCGGCTCACCTCCAACTGCGCAACGCTACGCGCTGTTCACAGCCAGCTGCCCAACACTACAATGGCGAGTATTACAACAATGCAAACTAGCCACAGACTGCACACAGCACAGCCAGTGATTCTCATACAGAGCGCTACGTAACGTTGCCAATAAGAAAACATAAACAGCCTACTTACAAACTGAAACTTAAATTACTGTTACTTCTTTCAGCATAGCTAAAAGTTACTCAATGTACTACTATACCCAACGATTGCAGCTGCTCCCAACAGCATCCCTGACGAGCAAACCAATTCCGTCCGTCTTTACCGTGGTTACTTGTACTGTACTCAAGGTATCTGGACTACGCTCGCCTCTTTTTACACTGAAGAGCCAAAGAAACTGGTACATCCGCCTAATACCGCGTAGCACCCTCCCCGAAGTGCCGCAACACGACGCGGCATGGAATCGACTAGTGTCTGAAGTAGTGCTGGAGGGAATGGACACCACGAATCCAGCAGGGTGTCCACAAATCCGTAAGAGTACGAGGAGCTGGTGATCTCTTCTGAACAGTACGTTGCAAGGCATCCCAGATATGCTCAGTAATGTTGATGTCTGAGGAGTTGGGTGGCCAGCGGAAGTTTTTAAACTCAGAAGATTGTTCCTGGAGCCACTCTGTAGTAATTCTGGACGTGTGGGGTGTCGCGTTGTCCTGCTGGAATTGCCAAGTCCGTCGGAATGCACAGTGGACATGAATGGATGCAGATGATCAGACAGGATGCTTAAGGGGAGCCGGAACGATCCATCTCCTCCATATTAATTTTAGCAAATAGACGGAACATTTTTTCTAAAACCATTAAACATATTGCTCTGAATTTGGACTACATGTTCAGTGAATATTTCTCTACTAAGTTATAATGCCATGTTAAGAAATGTTTATTGGTTTTTGTTTTACAACTTTTTTAAACAGATGATTATTTTTTCTCTAAAATTTTGCGCTTTTTCTTCTATAACTCTTGAATTATACAATAATTTTTACAATTTGTTATAAAAATGAAGGAAAAGAAGTAAAAAATATTGTGTACAAATTTCATTGATATATTGTTAGCAGTTTTTGAGAAAATATTCCTCAAAGTTGAAAATTTTAAAGTTACGGGAAATGGCTTCCAAAGTTTTTTAATACATTCCTGCCCCATATGATTGATTATCAGCATCCTCTTCTTTTTCCAGTGTTAGTTTCCTTTTTACTGGTCTTTTCTTCCCTTTTTCTGCATGTTGTAGGCTTTTGACTCTTCTTCCTGCGCCTCTTAGTCTTTCTTCATCAATTAGGTACATTGTGGAAATGGTGTTGTGTCCTGGTTGGAAACCTAAACGTTTCAACACATCACGTTTGATAATGTTTCATTCGTTGTATGCTGCCACTGCATCATACACCCAAAATGCAATGTTTTTATCTGTACAAATACTCTTTTGGGAATCCTAATCCAAATTAAATTATTTACACTTTTATTTGGATTTTGTGTTCTCCCATGTAAACACTTTTCCAATAAACTTGGCTGTGATCAATCTCTGAATATGGGCTTAATTACAGCATTTGTCAAACTGTTTTTATGCGCATATTCATTTCCTGATAGGTACTTGCACCACGAGTCATCACCTGTGGGGCACAGTGCATGTTGTAGGTTCAAATGGTTCAAATGGTTCTGAGCACTATGGGACTTAACATCTTAGGTCATCAGTCCCCTAGAACTTAGAACTAATTAAACCTAACTAACCTAAGGACATCACACACATCCATGCCCGAGGCAGGATTCGAACCTGCGACTGTAGCAGTCCCGCGGTTCCGGACTGCAGCGCCTAGAACCGCACGACCACCGCGGCCGGCGCATGTTGTAGGTGCTTAATTGTCGATTCATTTCCTGATAGGTACTTACACCATGAGTCATCACCTGTGGGTCACAGCACATATTGTAGGTGCTTAATTGTCGATGCAGTATGAAAAAATGATGCCCATACTGCTCTCCTCATATGCTCAGTGCTACAGGTACTAGCAAAATTCGTCAAATACGCAAAATTGAAAAGCTGAACATCACAAAGATAAACGCTACTCCAAATTAGTAGGTGAATAAACCCGTCTGATCACATTAGCAATACAACGTTGGAAAACAAAACTGTCAAATTGGCAAAAATACCCTGCTTACAGCCAGCGAGCGGCGCCGTCAGAGGTGACACACCAAGTCGCTACAACTTTTTACGCGGAGCGTGAACTTCGCAGCGACAAAAAACACACTTAAAATTCAATTAGAAGGGTGAAACTTGATTTGTTTTATTCACAAAGCTCCAAATAATTTTATTACGAAAAAAAAACAAAAAACGTTGGTTTTGTCATTTTCATCGTTCTGGCTCCCCTTAAGTACGTGTCACCTGTCAGAGTCGTATCTAGACGTATAAGGGTATCTACACTCCTGGAAATGGAAAAAAGAACACATTGACACCGGTGTGTCAGACCCACCATACTTGCTCCGGACACTGCGAGAGGGCTGTACAAGCAATGATCACACGCACGGCACAGCGGACACACCAGGAACCGCGGTGTTGGCCGTCGAATGGCGCTAGCTGCGCAGCATTTGTGCACCGCCGCCGTCAGTGTCAGCCTGTTTGCCGTGGCATACGGAGCTCCATCGCAGTCTTTAACACTGGTAGCATGCCGCGACAGCGTGGACGTGAACCGTATGTGCAGTTGACGGACTTTGAGCGAGGGCGTATAGTGGGCATGCGGGAGACCGGGTGGACGTACCGCCGAATTGCTCAACACGTGGGGCGTAAGGTCTCCACAGTACATCGACGTTGTCGCCAGTGGTCGGCGGAAGGTGCACGTGCCCCTCGACCTGGGACTGGACCGCAGTGACGCACGGATGCACGCCAAGACCGTAGGATCCTACGCAGTGCCGTAGGGGACCGCACCGCCACTTCCCAGCAAATTAGGGACACTGTTGCTCCTGGGGTATCGGCGAGGACCATTCGCAACCGTCTCCATGAAGCTGGGCTACGGTCCCGCACACCGTTAGGCCGTCTTCCGCACACGCCCCAACATCGTGCAGCCCGCCTCCAGTGGTGTCGCGATAGGCGTGAATGGAGGGACGAATGGAGACGTGTCGTCTTCAGCGATGAGAGTCGCTTCTGATTTGGTGCCAATGATGATCGTATGCGTGTTTGGCGCCGTGCAGGTGAGCGCCACAATCAGGACTGCATACGACCGAGGCACACAGGGCCAACACCCGGCATCATGGTGTGGGGAGCGATCTCCTACACTGACCGTACACCACTGGTGATCGTCGAGGGGACACTGAATAGTGCACGGTACATCCAAACCGTCATCGAACCCATCGTTCTACCATTCCTAGACCGGCAAGGGAACTTGCTGTTCCAACAGGACAATGCACGTCCGCATGTATCCCGTGCCACCCAACGTGCTCTAGAAGGTGTAAGTCAACTACCCTGGCCAGCAAGATCTCCGGATCTGTCCCCCATTGAGCATGTTTGGGACTGGATGAAGCGTCGTCTCACGCGGTCTGCACGTCCAGCACGAACGCTGGTCCAACTGAGGCGCCAGGTGGAAATGGCATGGCAAGCCGTTCCACAGGACTACATCCAGCATCTCTACGATCGTCTCCATGGGAGAATAGCAGCCTGCATTGCTGCGAAAGGTGGATATACACTGTACTAGTGCCGACATTGTGCATGCTCTGTTGCCTGTGTCTATGTGCCTGTGGTTCTGTCAGTGTGATCATGTGATGTATCTGACCCCAGGAATGTGTCAATAAGGTTTCATCTTCCTGGGACAATGAATTCACGGTGTTCTTATTTCAATTTCCAGAAGTGTATATCGCTCCAACTGCACACGCCCCAAACCATTACAGAGCCTCCACCAGCTTGAACAGTCCCCTGCTGACATGCAGGGTCCATGGATTCATGAGACTGTCTCCATACCGGTACACGTCCGTCCACTCGATACAATCTGGAACGAGACTCTTCCGACTAGGCAAGATGTTTCTAGTTATCAACAGTCCAATGTCGGTGTTGACGGGCCCAGGCGAGGCGTAAAGCTTTGTGTCGTGCATTCATCAAGAGTACACGAGTGGGCCTTCCGCTCCGAAAGCCCATATCGATTATGTTTCGTTGAATGGTTCGTACGCTGATACTTATTGATGGCCCAGCATTGAAATCTGTAGCAATTTGCGGAAGCGTTGCACTTTTGTCACGTTGAACTATTCTCTTCAGTCGCCGGCCGAAGTGGCCGTGCGGTTAAAGGCGCTGCAGTCTGTAACCGCAAGACCGCTACGGTCGCAGGTTCGAATCCTGCCTCGGGCATGGATGTTTGTGATGTCCTTAGGTTAGTTAGGTTTAACTAGTTCTAAGTTCTAGGGGACTAATGACCGCAGCAGTTGAGTCCCATAGTGCTCAGAGCCATTTGAACCATTTTTTTTCTCTTCAGTCGTCGTTGGTCCCGTTATTGCAGGATCTTTTTCCGGCCGCAGAGATGTCGGAGATTTGATGTTTTACCGGCTTCCTGATATTCAAGGTACACTCGTGAAATGGTCCTACTGGAATATGTCCACTTCTTCGCTACGTCGAAGATGCTGTGTCCCATCGCTCGTGCACCGACTATAACACCACGTTCAAACTCGCTTAAATCTTGGTAACTTACCATTGTAGCCGCAGTAACCGACCTAACAACTGTGCCAGAAACTTGTTATCTGATGTAGGCGATGCCGACCGTAGCGCCGTATTCTGCCTGTTTACATATCTCTGTAAACAGGCAGAATACGCATGTCTATACCAGTTTCTTTGGCGCTTCAGTGTAAAACGGAATAGCTCGATATAGAGTCGAGCCGCGCATATCGGCTTCCACGTCCCGCAGCTAATTAGCTACAAATAATAACTTGTAGTTCTGATCCTGCGGTCATGTGGTATACGGATTGACTAAATTTTCGAGTTAATAAAATACACAGAAGTATAAAACAAAAATGAAATGAACAATTTAATAAAAAGGATTCTATTCCAACGTTTGTAATTGAGGTAGAAGACAGAGAATTATGTTTATTCAAGAAAAGACTTCTCAAAGAAATGGGAAGTGGTTCTTCGATATTAAGTTGCAATTCAGACAAAAAATACCCTTAACAAATACAGTAAAGTTCCGAGAATGGTAGCAAAATCCAAAAACTAAATTGTAATCAAAGGTACATGAAAACTAAGCCCACTTCGTAATCATAGTATACAAAATATTCACCAGCTCAAAACAGTTCAGAGTTCAACATAGTGATTTACAAATTAACACATGCGATACGAAGAAATGTAACTCATACTTGTCTGTCCTCATTTCCGTAATACAAGTGAAAAAAATTAAAATCCTTTTCTGGGGTACATTCAGATTTCTCTGAGTTTGTCCCTTCAAAAGTTAGAGTATTGCATTGCCGCTCACTGTCCAAAACCAATTACCGACACGACTGAATCAAGCACGTTACCATAGGCAGATCTGTCTTTTATCAGCACTCGACTTAAAAGTGCCCTCTAAAGTTTAAGTCTCAGAGCAGCCACTCACCGCCCAGAATCTTTTACTCGATCAAATATCAGGCAGATCTGTCTTCTCCCAGAACGAACATCCAAGTGTCCCACGTCGGCCCTTTGAGATCTTCGATCGAAACGTACCTCTCCCCACTTGACCTCCGTAGTGTTTCACTATTGCCTGCTTTTTCATTGTTTGAAGGCCGTTCCCGCCAAAAATACATCGTTCTTCAGCTCTACAGACATGATTTGACTCATCAAGACCACTTCCTGGACTAAACTAATATATTACAACAATATTAAAATAAAGAAATGGTATAATCATTGGGTTTCACTCAGATCATTTGCAAAAAAGTATAAGTAATATTTGGTTCATATATAAATAAGTCAGCATTCTTGCACAAATGAGTTAAGTTAATGACTAGTGACAAAAAATTGGCGTTAAATGTTTTTTAAAGAATTATTTATGCCTTATTTTCAACTGTGGTGTCTGCTAACACATGCGATTGACCGCTTTTAAGGTAGCACAGATTTCTAATAGCACTTGTGCTTGCAATCAACATTTGAATAAATTTGGTGGCAAAATAGTAAACTCTTCATTAAATAGATACACGAGTATGATAAAAGGTGAGATATTCATGCTGCATCCATTTGCATTGTGGTATTGCGGAGAATATGATATTCTGACAAAAATTTGCATAATGAAAAAGGTATAAAAGACGTTGTAAAACAATAAATAAAATAGATAGAGATACGTAGCTTTCAGGGATGATACCTACAGTGCAGCTTTATTTTCTGAGATATAGTTTGTTGAAATCACATGAAACGATTAAATGTTGTTGATTCAGGGGTTCACGTTGTAAATGTTTATTCGCTGTGAAATATTAACTTCTACAGTTTTAAAGGTATTGCTGTGTCACTGGATGCGCCTTATTTATCTGAGATCGCAAGTGTATTCATATTTGCTTTAATTCTTGACTGTAAATTATTATAGGATCTGGAATAGCAGTAAGAAGCCATTTTTCAGATTGTCTCGAAGCTCACCATTGCTGGTCATATCACATTCTGCTAAGCGATGTGACTGTCGTCGAGATTCTCTGATTTGGGACTTACCCTCATCCGTTCACACTATTCTCTACACTCAGCTGGCTACCGGATGCGACGTACAAGCAAATTCACCTCTTCTTAATACCAGGCCCAGGTGGACGAATAACTCGTCTGCATACTCCTCGCATTATAACAGCTTAGTTATTTTATTTGGCGTAATTCTTTTATAGAAATACATTACAATTGCTTCTCATTATTAGGATTTTCTCAGGTTAGTAATAATGGATAGGATGGAATGTACTTTGGTAAATTATCTTAGATAGAATTGATCTAAAAACTTTGAAATATATTGCTGTTATTCAGTCACACAATTGACTATGTTGCCTGCTAACCGTATACAAGTCTAACCAAATAACTGTATAGATCGTTTAGGGGACTGATGACCGCGGATGTTAAGCCCCACAGTGCTTAAAGCCATTTGAACCGTTTCAACTTGCGCCATCGGATGGTGAGTTTCCGGGCTCTGCTTAATAGGTCAGGAGTCAACTACACACAAGAAGCGGCTACAAGCGTAGCGGGGGCTGTGTGGAAGGGATTGGACGGTTTTTTGGATTAGAGGGTCACAGGGAACCACAGAAAGGACGTCCGTCTAAAAGAGGGCAGGTAAGACACAGTAAGGTAGTTGTAGAAACGATCGTTATTGTAGTTGTAAATTGTCGTAGCTGTGTTAGGAAAGAACCAGAGCTCCAAGTCCTAATAGCACTGAAGTTCAGATAGTTAAAGGTACAGAAAACTGGCTAAAGCCGAAAATAAGTTTAGCCGAAATTTTTTCAAACGATCTAACAGTGTTCAGAAAGGATAGATTAAATACAGTTGGTGGTGGAGTATTTATTGCAGTCAGAAGTAGTTTGCCTTGTAGTGATATTGAAGTAGATAGTTCCTGCGAAATAGTATGGGTAGATATTATACCTGACAATTGGACTAAAGTATTAATTGGATAGTTTTACCGACCCCCGACTCATAAGATATAGTTGCTGAACAGTTCAATGAAAACCTGAGTCTCATTTCAAATAGGTACCCCACTCATACAATTGTAGTCGGTGGTGACTTCAAGCTACCCTCGATATGCTGGAAAAATTATACGTTTAGAACCGGCGGCAGGCATAAAAAATCATCTGAAATTATACTGAATGCTTTCTCAGAAAATTATTTTGAACCATTAGTTCATGAGCCCACTCGAAGCGTAAATGGTTGTGAAAGCATACTTGACCTCTTAGCAATAAATAATCCTGGGCAAATAGTGGGTATCGTGACGAATACAGGGATTAAGCGACCACAAGGCAGTTGCTGCTAGGCTGAATGCCTAACACCTACGACCAACAAAAAGAAACGCAAAGTATATCTGTTTAAAAAAGCTGATAAAAATGCTCTTAACGCCTCTTTAAGGGACAGTCTTCAGTCCTTCCAATTTGATAATGTAAGCGTAGAAAAGTTGTGGAATGATTTCAAAGAGATAATATCAACAGTAGTTGAGAGACATATACCACATAAATTAATAAGTGATGGTACTGATCCCCCGTGGTACATAAAACGGGTCAGATCGCTGTTGCAGAAGCAGCAAAAAAGCATTCGAAATTTAAAAGAACGCAAAATCCCCAAGACTGTCAAAGTTATGAAGAAGTTCGAAATGTAGCGCGTACTTCAACGTGAGATGTTTTTAATAATTTCTACAGCGTAAATCTATCTCGAAATCTGGCAGAAAAACCAAAGAGGTTTTGGTCATACATAAAGCACACCAGTGGTAAGATGCAATCAGTACCTTCACTGCGCGATAACAACGGTAAAGTCACTGATGACAGTGCCACTAAAGCAGAGTTATTAAACACGGTTTCCGAAACTCCTTCGCCAAAGAAGACGAAGTAAATATTCCTGAAATTCAATCAAGAACAACTGCCAAGATGACAAACATAGAAGTAGATATCCTCGGTGTAACAAAACAACTTAAATCACTTAATAAAGGCTGAACCTCCTGTCCAGATAATATACCAGTCAGGTTCCTTACGGAGTATGCTGATACAATAGTTCCGTATTTAGCAATTATATACAACCACTCGCTCACAGAAAGATCTGTAACTAAAGACTGGAAAATTGCTCAAGTCACACCAACACCCAAAAAAGGAAATAGGAGTAATCCGCTGCATTACAGGCCGATATCACTAACGTCGATTTACAGTACGGTTTTGGAACATATACTGTATTCGAACATTATTAAGTACCTCGAAGAAAACGATTTATTGACACATAGTCAACACGGATTCAGAAAATATCGTTCTTGCGAAACACAACTAGCTCTTTATACTCGAGAAGTAATCAGTGCAATGGACAGGGGATGTCAAATTGATTCCATATTTTTAGATTTCCAGAAGGCTTTCGACACCGTTCCTCACAAGCGTCTTCTAACCAAACTGCGTGTCTACGGAATACCGCCTCAGTTGTGCGACTGGATTCCTGATTTCCTGTCAAATAGGTCACAGTTCTTAGTGATAGACGGAAAGTCATCGAGTACAACAGAAATAATATCCGGCGTTCGCCTAGGAACTGTTATAGGCCCCTATTATTCCTGATCTATATTAACGACATAGGAGAAAATGTGAGTAGCCGTCATAGATTGTTTGCAGATGACGCTGTCATTTAGCGTCTTGTAAAGCCCCAGATGACCAAAACGAATTGCGAAATTATTTAGTTAAGATATCTGTATCGTGCGAAAAGTGGTAATTGACTTCGAATAAAGAAATGTGTGAAGTTATTCACATCCGTACTAAAAGAAATACGCTCGATTACGATTACCCGATAAGTCAGACAAATCTGAAGGCTGTAAATTCAGCTAAATACTTAGGGATTACAATTAAAAATTAACCTAAATTGCAACTATCACATAGATAATGTTGTGGGTAGAGCAAACCAAAGACTGGGATTCAGTGGCAGAACACTTAGAAGGTGCAACAGGTCTACTAAAGATACTGCTTACATCATGCTTGTCCGCCCTATTCTGGAGTATTGCTGTGCGGTGTGGGATCCGCATCAGGTGGGAATGACGGATAACTACGAAAAAGTACAAAGAAGGGCAGCTCGTTTTGTATTATTGCGAAATAGGGGAGATAGAGCCACAGACATGATACGTCAATTGGAGTGGCAATCATTAAAACAAAAGCGTTTTTCGTTGCGACGGTATCTCCTTATGAAATTCCAATCACCAGTTATCTCCACCGATTGCGAAAACATTCTGTTGGCACCCACCTGCACAGGGAGAAATGATCATCACGATAAAATAAGAGAAATTCAGGGCTCGAACAGAGAAATTTAAGTGCTCGTTTTTCCCGCACGCTTTTCGAGAGTGGAACGGTAGAGAGACAACTTGAAGGTGGTTCATTGAGCACTCTGCCAGGCACTTAACTGTGAAGAGCAGAGTAACCACGTATATGTAGATGTAGATGTAGTTTACTTTGTTGTCCGCAGACCAGCTCAGCTGCGATTGTGTTCAGACCTTCTTTGACGGCTCTGTAGAGACCCAACAGCACGATTGGTAGTGTCTCAGGTCTACGCTGTGACTCGTGACGCCAAAGAGTTGCTTTGAGCTGACGGTGTAAGCATTCTGTCAGACCGTTCACTGCCGAGCAAGCAGTTGTCTGGATGCGTTTCGTACCTGACAGGGCGGCGAGTATCTTCAATAGACAGGATTCGAATACCCTGCCCTGGTTGGTAGTGGTGCGTAGTGGTAGATCAGAACAACAATCCAATCCTAGAGAAAGGTAGTGGCGATGATTCAACGGTGATATCGGACATGGGGAATACCTCCGGCCCGCAAGTCAACTGGACTATAACAGACAGTTTGTACATCCCTCTGATGGCAGCAACGGTCAAACGATGTTAATTCTGACATGTTCTAATCATACATTGACTAGAAATAACATGCCGAAGTGTGCACCGGCGTGACGAGTCAATTTGTTACGCTGGTGCCCAAGGTACGTGTGAATGTTAGGCCTCACTAAAGTTCTTTTCTCTAACCGCGCTGTGGCACGAACACCAGTGTGAGACACGACGTGTAGTGACGCAACTGCTTGCTATTGAAAACTTTGAGTCACGAAAG
This sequence comes from Schistocerca serialis cubense, assembly GCF_023864345.2. Lineage (NCBI taxonomy): Eukaryota > Metazoa > Arthropoda > Insecta > Orthoptera > Acrididae > Schistocerca > Schistocerca serialis. The sequence continues at coordinate 1,253,434,295 of NC_064638.1, read as the reverse complement.
GTCGTGGCTTCGATGCAGAGACGTCACAATACAAAAGCACGTTTGTTGGAGGCATCTGGACGCGACGTAGCTGAAGGCTAGAGGGCTGGGTCAAGAATCTCGCAATTCGCTGTCGGACTAATGTGCTACAGCTAGCGCTTATAATCGACTGCCTTTAAGATCATCTCAGCGCGAGAGAGAGCATCTGTCGGGATATTAAGCTCTCCCTCCACGTGAACAATGTTGGTTGTAAACTGTCCTACGAGGTCCAGATGACGAAGCTGGCGTGGCGACGCTTTGTCCGGGCGTTGACGAAATTCGTATGTCAGCGATTTGTGGTGAGTGACGAGAACGAAGTGCCTGCCTTCGAGCATGTGTCTGAATTTTTTTATAGAAGCGTATGCTGAGTACAATTAACGGTCGTAAGTAGACCAGTTCTCCTATGAAGGAGACAGCCGAAGGTTACGATTGATCGTTCACCTGTTGTTCCAGCGAACCGCGTGGAAGATCGTTCGGCGGGGCGGCTAACACAAGGCATGGTTGCGCCTTCAATGACGATGGAAATTGATGACGCCTAGAAAACGCCGCTTTTCTCGAATTGTCGCCGGTCTTGGATAATTAACTATTGCGTCCATCCTGTCTTCTGGCGGCCAATTTCTCTGCGTGAGCTTCTGAAGCTCCAAAGGCACATTCAGAAGGTTGACAAGAAGTCCATGTGAACAAAGACACGTGAGTACGTGATGTAGATGTTCTAGATGCTTGGATTCGGAGCTTCACATAATTAATACATCATCAACGTACACATAACAGAAGTACAGGTCTCTCGTCACTTCACTCATGAAACGCTGGAATGTTTGTATGGCATTACACAAGCGGTTTTAGCCATATCTTCTGGGGTTAGGGGTACCTGATAATATGCGCGCACCAAGACCAAGGTGAAAAAGACTGTTGCCGTAGATGTTAATCGTGAAGTCCTCAATGTGCAGTACCGGATAACAACTCGGCATTGCCCTTGCATTTAGCTGACGGTAAGCAGCGCACGGACGCCATCCACTGTGCTTTATAGGCACAACATGTAGCGGCAACACCCAGCTGCTACATGACGGTCTGCAGATGCCCTGATCAAGAATGTAAGAGAATTTTTTCTTAGCTATTCTCAGCTTCTCAAGTGTCAAGCGGCGTGGACGTGCATGAACCAGCGGTACGGGGGTTGTGAGGATGTAGTGAACTGTCGATTGGAGTACGGGCGCTGGGGTCGGTAGCTGTCAGATGATCTCTTGGAACTGTTTAAGAAGTTCAACATAGGGCGAGTCGCGTGTGATCATCCGAACAGCTGAGTTGTACCATCTACACAACGTACACTACATCGACTGGCCAGGGTTGGTGGTGCTATTGAGTAGTCGGCGATGTCCGAGGTGGGATAGCACATCATAAAATTGATGTATGGAGAGGGTTGTATGGGCGCACGACGGCAAGGACTTCAGCGCCCGCTCAATAACAGATTGAGACGGGTGTCAAGAAAAGACTCAGAACAGTAAGATAAAACAGACCGTAAAACACAGGTAACAAGGTTGGAAAACTATGTGCCTACCCACACCGAAACGTGGGACGAAGCATGCCGTCAGCAGTAAAACATGGACAACACGAGAAGAAAATGGTAGAGGGAGCTAAAACAACGTAGCAGATGGAAGTTGCTGGCTGACCGCAAGGGAAAAAGGGAGGAGCCAGCCACTGTGCAATACACTAAAACTTCCAGCCTAAAAGTTTAGGCCAGAGCCCAGACACATCACAAACTTTAAAACCCCAGACACACACGTCTCATCATTAGCTAAAACACATGGCAGATCCCCAGCAACTTGTGCTTCTGCCCTTGCATCACGGTATAAAGTGCAGTCTGTTAAAATGTGCTGGACAGAGATGTGCACACCAATGGCATCACAAAACGGGGGATCCTCCCGCCGTAGTAGAAAGCTATGTGTGAGTGGACAGTGTCCAATCCGAAGACGCGTGATGGTCACTTCCTCCCGCCTGAGCAACCGGCAGGAGGAACGCCACGGCCGAGTGGTTGACTTCACCAACCGCAGTTTATTGGCCGTCACCGCCAGCCATTCTTCCTCCCACAACTCCACGCACTTCTTGTGGAGTGCAGAAATGACACACTGCAAGGGAATAGGATACTGAACCACATCTTGCTCTCTGCAGGCCTCCTTGCCAGCCCGCTCGGCCTGTCCATTGCCCCATATTCCTACATGACCAGGCACCTAGCAAAAGGACACCTCCTTACCCCTCCATTGGAGCAGGTACAGTTGGTCATATATCAGCTGGACCATCTCCTCAGTTGGGTACAGATTCTGCAATGATTGTAAGGCACTAAGAGAATCAGAGCAGAGGAGAAATCGATTGCCCCGAACACAATTCATCTGCTCCAGTGCCTTCAGCATCGCGTGGAGCTCCGCTGCGAAAACGGTATATTCATCAGGGAGGCGAATCCGGGTAACATGATCAGGGAACACTACAGAACAGCCAAGGAAATTCAGTGTAAACGAAGGTAAAACCGTGATGCTCATCTAAAATGTTAAAAAGCAAAAAAATAGTTCAAATGGCTCTGAGCACTATGGGACTTAACTTCTGAGGTCATCAGTCCCCTATAACTTAGAACTACTTAAACCTAACTAACTTAAGGACATCACACACATCCATACCAGAGGCAGGATTCGAACATGCGACCGTAGCGGCCGCGCGGTTCCAGACTGTAGCGCCTAGAACCGCTCGGCCACTCTGGCCGGCTGTTAAAAAACAGAGATTGGAATGTAAAATCTGGTGTACTATCTTTCTTAAAATTAGTCAAATCTAAAATAAGTCTGGGTCTCCGATAAAATGACAGAAACTCGGCTCCTATTAAGGGATGTGTAACATTCGCTACGATAAATTGCCATTCGGACTTCCGACGTACGCTATGTGTAGCGTACACGTCACACGACCGTATGTCTACATATTCTATCCGTTAGCAGCGAAGAGGTGACATCACAGTTACGGCGAGGTAGATGAGAGGATGGGTAGACACACACGCGTCAACTCAAGTGTCCAAGAAGAGCTGGAGTTTGGTGTAGTGACCTGTGATGAGCAATCGATGGCTGCTGTTCGGGAAGTCAGACTGTTATCACTGCCCTCTTGTCACGTTACCCATCTTGCATTGTGGTATGAATTTCTGTACTTTAAGTCCGGTGACAGCAGACCTTAGATGCGGGCGATCGGCTGCGTTTTCCCGGCGAGGCTACGCCGTTAAGAATGACGACTGGTCCGCCGCGTTCGCGGTGCAGCGACTTGCGCCTGTAATGACGCCATAATCGATGGTGTGCTGACAGTTGCTCCCGTTGCAGCCGGCTACACTTCCGCGTCTCGGCCCGCGTTCTGCGCTAACGCGTACACGTATCCGGCGCATAGTGGGTGAGGATCTCCTGTGCGTCTGGAGGGAGACTCAACAGCCAGAAATTTCCCGCATTTCATTGATGGAATTGCTCGATAGCGTTCGTAAACGTAGCAGCAACTGCGAGGGAGTGCTGTCTCATAACTCCTCTGCTCGCAGCAACTTGTCAAGACGATTTACTTCAGATTACTATAGCCGAGTGATTAGAGCGATCTTCGGGGTTGTATTACGGTCAGCGCTCGGCGACAAGGACAAAATATCCTGTACCTCGACAGCCATGTCTTCATAGAGTGCGGCTACGACGTAACAGTATTTGGTTTCGTATGCTGTGATACTGGCGAGGACGAACTGGCCTTCGAGATTCGAGAACCATTAAGACGGGGCTCTGCTGCCAAAAGGTGGTCATTTGACAACGACTCAATTGACTGAATCGTTCGAGGACACGTCGATCGATGGTGCGGGTCCGATATTGCTCTACACAGACATCGCGCGGGGCGATTTACACGGTAAATCGGATCTTGACATTCGAAAGACGTCAGCTGTGTAGTAAACGGTTGGTTTGCTCTTGATATTCGGTACGACGCGGAACGTTTACAACGTTAGTTGCCGTCGGGATCACCAAAAATGTTGCGACAAGTATGAAATCAACTTTGAAGCAACATTTACTGTCTGGCGCGTTTACATAGAACAATCTGAGAATACTTTATATACCTCAAAATTCAACAACGGCATAAATCAACGAGTTAAAATTTCATAGAGTGGCTATAGGTCCGGCATGTTTGAAGCAAATTGAAGTTCTGGCCGCCATGTTTTCTTTAGTCAAGGCATTCGTCTGCTGTGTCCCGCCCCTTTGTAACTGCGTTTGACTTACTTGAAATATCCCATACTAGCTTTATTTTTTCTAAAACAAGCAATAGACAGCAGTGATTTTAGTGTACACTGACAGCAAAAAGGGATGTTTTTGTCGAAATATGGCTAAACTTTTCGATGTAGATAACACTACAAGACAACTCAAATAAGTCTGTCCATCCACTATAACGTTACTTGTTGCCCATAAATTAATGCAATTAGAGCAGGTACCATCAGAATATTACAGTGAAACTTCTAAACATGCTGTGGTTAACTATCAGAAACAGTAACGGCCGCAGAAATGCGATATTTTTGTCGCTATTTCAAAGTAAACAGTCAAAGCCTCAAAAACCAGTACACTGTGAACGAGAATTTATTTGAAATATGTGTTACAAGTAGTTAACACAAGCATACTTATTCAATAATAATCTACAAGAAAAGAAAAATAATTTATTTACATTTAATTTTTACAATGTTTTAACTGACATTCGTATTTTTCCAGTCTTTTCACTGACCTTTAAATAAAATAAGCTTCGTGTATAGTTGTCTCACAACTTTACCTCTCTGCTCAGATGATTTTGATTTGCATAAGTGATTTATTCGACATACAAAATAATGTTTGAGCAGCAGTTTTATCAGTTTAACATAATGGGTTTCTTCACCAAATTCAGTTTCTGTAAAAAGATGTTCATTGTTTATAAATAAGGAGCCTGTCACCAATAGCAACACTTCTGCCTGGCTCCTCAACAAAACGTTTTTCTGACATTTCAGGATTGTAGCCTTCTTCTCAAACCAGCCACTAAAGTCTGTAACTGCATTATTCTTCTTTTGTGTCGTACACTAAGTTGCTTCATTTGCTTTATCCGCTTCTTTAGTCGCACATTCTCTGCTTGTACTCTGTTATATTGTGTTTTCAACTTCTTAGGGCTTGGTAGACAGTAATTGTGGTCAGCAGAAATAGATGTGGGTCCGACATGCACTGAAAGAATGCAGTTACATCATAAGTTTATAACAGAGTTGCACCATAAGATTATAATAGAAAGTATGTAATTCAAAGTAATAAGAACACGGAGTAAAATTAAATTATTGACTTACTTTGTGCTAATGATGTCACTGTAACAGCACTATCTTGCAAATTGTCGAAAGATCGCTTTCTGGGTTGTGGTCGTAATACTTTATCTTGCTTTTGTAAACGTGGTGGAAAGTTAAAGATAGTAGGTACTGCTTTTGACAAAAGGCGCCTCTGGACATTTGTGTGGTACATATATTTCTCTTCAAAATGAGCTGAACAGAGGTAACTGGCTGTAGTAGGAAACCAGTTTTCTCGCTTCATATTTATAACCCATATTTTTGTAATTTCCTTATCTTTTAAAGCAAATCTGTAATCAACGATAAATAAATTACTTTCCTGCATTTGTCTTAAGCATAATTACAGTTCCAATGCAAATGACTCTTTAATAAACATTAAAAAACGTGTGTCGTATTTCGGTACTAATATACTTACTTATAATATGAAATATTAGTTGTTTTATCGCTGCGATTTGTGCAGTTGAACGCTGAACACACTGCAGGCATGTTGACTTTATATTTTGTAACAAAAAAGTCAACTAGAAAAGTTAAATATTGCAGTAATATCACAACAGCTGACACACTTCCAACACAAACAACAGTAACGCTTTCCTAATGTTTTGACTAAGGAGAACATGGCGGCCGAGTTAGCGTTGGTTGCCGCTAGGAGCGCTGTAACTAGTATCTCAGCCACTCTATGAAATTTTAACTCGTTGGCATAAATACATAAAACAAAGAATAAACACAAAGTCAAAGATATTACCTCTAAATGTAATCACTGTACAACCTGGGGACTTCAACGCCTTAGTGCACTACGTTGTGCGAGCACTACGCAACTACTACAAGCTATACAGAGTGATTCAAAAAGAATACCACAACTTTAAAAATGTGTATTTAATGAAAGAAACATAATATAACCTTCTGTTATACATCATTACAAAGAGTATTTAAAAAGGTTTTTTTTTCACTCAAAAACAAGTTCAGAGATGTTCAATATGGCCCCCTCCAGACACACGAGCAATATCAACTCGATACTCCAACTCGTTCCACACTCTCTGTAGCATATCAGGCGTAACAGTTTGGATAGCTGCTGTTATTTCTCGTTTCAAATCATCAATGGTGGCTGGGAGAGGTGGCCGAAACACCATATCCTTAACATACCCCCATAAGAAAAAATCTCAGGGGGTAAGTTCAGGGCTTCTTGGAGGCCAGTGATGACGTGCTCTGTCACGGGCTGCCTGGCGGCCGATCCATCGCCTCGGGTAGTTGACGTTCAGGCAGTTACGGACAGATAAGTGCCAATGTGGTGGCGCTCCATCCTGCTGAAATATGAATTGTTGTGCTTCTTGTTCGAGCTGAGGGAACAGCCAATTCTCTAACATCTCCAGATACTGTAGTCCAGTTACAGTAGCACCTTCGAAGAAAAAGGGACCAAAATCTTTATTGGCTGAAATGGCGAACAAATGTACAACTAAATGAAACTTTATAGCTTCCTTAATTCGCCGACAGATAGTGCTTAGCTCTGCCTTTTGTCGTTGCAGAGTTTTAAATTCCTAAAGTTGTGGTATTTTTTTTGAATCACCCTGTATAATTTTACGGACCAGGAGCAACTCCAAGGAATTGCTATTCACATTCGTAATATCTATGGAATGTGCTCACTGTCCTCCATAAAAACACAACCCTTTATTCTATTGTTTTGCGGATGGAAAGTGTTCACAGCTGCAACGAAAACACAATGGCTGAACAAATGATTTAACGCAGTTTGTGGTCCCACCACAGACTATGCTTTGTTCCTCTTGCTAGGTATGTTGTTTGTATCTCTGTAGATTCTGACGTAACAATGATTTTTGGAACAGTCTAAATTTGGCACATTGTTTTAATCATGGACGTATAATAGATTTCAAATTGTTTCGTTACTTTAATCTGCTTTCTAAACTCAGTTTAGAAAGTTTTCTATACCTGTTGTAAATTTTAAGTTACTTCATAGTCTGATAATGCAATGTTGATAGTGAATAGTGCAGTATAACAATTTTATTGATTGTGAAAGAAACTGTAGATACTCATTTTACTAAGGTTTGAAGCTCCTGTAGATCATGTGAAGCGATAAATGTCAAAAATCTTTTGTTTCCTTTCAGCACACGTTCGTTAATACAAATGTATGTGCTATCGCACCCAAGCATGTGTAGATATTTAAAAAGAGATTGACGTCAACCGGATTAACCCTAATGGCGCTGGGCAAGTAGTTCTGCGTAAATAAGAAGTACACATTGGCCGTGGTAGGCAGCGACTTAGCTTTTTCATTTGTGTTTTTAATTTAGTGACGTCTGGGCACTTATGCAGTTTAGCAGGTACGGAAAAAATTTATCAATTTTTTTCAAAATTTGATCGATTATAGTCAAATTTGATACGCTGATTACGAATACGATATTTATTTTCGCCCCAGTCAATTATTTACATCAAAAAAATTGTTTTAAATTTTTTTTAAATTTTTTTATTTTTCAATATTTTGTCGATATAGTGAATTCTGATGCGCTGATTTCGAATATAACATCCATTTTCATTTTCCCTTGACCGTCGGCGTAATCTTCTGCCCGATAAGCGCGGCGCTGCCGATGACGCAACATTGCGTAATACACTAACTAATCAGTATTTTCAAATCATAGGCGGCCGCTGCCGCGGCCGCATTCCAAAAAAAAAACTCCCAACCTAACCTCAAGGGGACCGATGACCATGGCAGTCTGGTCCCTTTAATCCCCCAAACCAACCAACCAACCTAACCTCAAGTGGGCTACGCTACAGATCACTTTATTTATGAAAATACAAAGTACAATCACCAACAAACTTTACATATTCACCCACAAAGCTCTCCAAGCCAGATACATTTGGAATGAAAAATTTTTTCCGTACCTGCTAAACTGCATAAGTGCCGACGTCTGTAATAGAGTTATGCCTGTAAGTGTTTTGTTCCAATTGTTTGGAAATATTGTTTTCAGCATTTCTACGTAATGTTCAGAGGACTGTCTATGGCAAATATTGTGCAATAATTTAATTACGTCATGAGTTAGGAATTTGATTAGTTAGTAGCAATACTTCTTTTAACGTCCAATTTATTATGATGTTCATCTGCTAGTTGTAAACAGGAAATGTACTATTTGGTGGAATGGTTACAGTATCAAACTGTCAAATTCGAAACTGCCCTACAGTTTACACATGAACGTACGTTTGTTTTCACGGATCTATTTAGAACGTTGAACGACATTCTCATTTACAACATGATAAAACTGACATTGTGGGTATAGTTCACTTTCAATTCATTTTATTTGTCGTTTTCATTTTTGCTATATGCCAGAACTAGGACGGTCGTAGATCTTGTTAATTAACGTGCATCAAGTTCTTAAAGTCATGACATTAATGAAGAGGATGGTTCGCTTATCTCTCACCTTAAAAGATTTTTCCCCCATCTGCGAATTTTGTTGATATTTTATTACACTGATTCGTACCATAAACGACCCTATTTTTTTCACTTATTGGATGCCTGGAGTATTTGTGATAACCAAGATTTTAAGAAGCAGAGATTCGTAATTGGTTACGGGATACTGTCACCTGATTGGGTACGACCAATGATAATGACGAACCAACAGCAGTACTCATCTGAAGAGCTGCAAACGTAAGACGTGCTGTGTTTTCGTATTAAAACGTCACGATTTAGATATATATTTCATGCGCTGAATTCTTCTCTAAACAGTATATTCTCAATTTCTGGTACGCCGTTTTTCGTAGCAAACGTGAGGCGTTTTGATGAATATTTAATGCCGTGGCGTATAGTGCAAACAGCGTATATTCCGTCTTGTGGTACGTTTGGTGTGTTAAAATGTCATGAAGTAGCACTGCGGGGAACAAAATTGGCAGCATTTTTAGTTTAGCAATACTGCGAACAGGAAGCTATTTCAGTTACGATCAGGAGGTAGCTGGCTACATTAGCTTAAGATCGTTTATTTACAATGTTCAGTTGGTCACTGAAGAATGATTTTCTACTACCATAGGATTCTAAGCTTATACTGTTCATTCAGATGAAAAGGAGTGTTTATTCGCAGGTCCAGGATCTCTGATATCCGGTTCGGCAATATGTTAAAGTATTATACGTCTATCTTATAACTAACTATTACTGTTATGGTACTTAATACTGGTTCCCATGTACTACTCAACGAACGTGGAATCACCCTGGTTATCCTTATTCCGTCCCACTTCAATTTTATGTCGTTTTAATTTGTAACCGGTCTTTCCACTCTGCAGACTACGAAAACATAAACAAAACCAGATTTATAGCACAGAAAACCATACGGAATCAATTTTAAGCCGAAATGCTATGTCAGTTTTAGAATGACCTTAATAGACACGTATAAATGAGAACATAATGTCAACAGTGGTGCGTTATTTGTAGAAAGTCGAAGCCACATCCGGTCTACACTTACATTATTAATTTGAAATGAGTAGAGATTGTCTCTCAGGAAGGCGTCGAGTGAATTCTTATCTGCTTTTTTGAATAGGTATATTTTTCGAGGATTTGGGGATTACAATATTCAGTCTCGCAACGACAACCCTGTGTTCACTAATCCCTGGATGGGTTTGATGCTCGTTATTAAGTCAGGATTGTTTTGTTGCTAAGAAGTCAAGCGTGTTTCCACAACTGTTTACTATTCGCGTGGGCTCATGAACTAACTGCTCGAAATAATTTTCAGAAAATGAGTTTAGCACGACTTCGGATGATATTTTATGCGTACCTCCGGAATTAAACACGTATTTTCGCCAACATATCGAGGGTAAATTAGTGTCACCACCAACTATTATCGTTTGAGTCGGGTACGTGAGCACACAACAGCTTGAACACGAGATTGGCATTCCCAAAACCAGTGTACATCGTGTTCTTACACATCACCGGTTTCATCCTTACCATGTACAGCTACATGAAGAATTGCCTGGGAATTATTTCCAGAATCGCATACAGTTCTGTCAGTGGACACAGCAGAAAATCCTCGCCAACCCGAACTTCTTCTCCAATGTTCTATTTACCGATGACTGTTCCTTCTCAAACAAAGGACAAGTAAATACAAGGAACATGCATTATTGGACCAGCGACAACCCACGATGGCTTAGACAGATGGAACATCATCGTCGATGGAGAGTTAACGTCTGGTGTGGGATGATTGGTACAACAATTATTGGCTCTTATTTAATCAGTGGTAGTTTAAATGGCACAGCGCATGCCAACTTCCTCAGACGAATTCTTATTCCTCTTTTGGATGAAGTGCCGCTAAGAACCAGAATGCTTATGTAGTATCAACACGATGGATGTCCAGCACATAATGCCTTGCGTGCACGTCTTGTTCTGAACTGAAGGTATCCTCCTGCCAGATGGATTGGTCGAGGAGGAACAGTTACTTGACCTGCTAGGTCTCCTGATTTAAATCCTCTGGACGTTTTTCTTTGGGGATGCATTAAAGACGTTGCCTATCGCGATATTCCAACAACTCCATAGGACATGCAGGAATGAATAGTGCTTGCTTGTTATTCTCTTCAGCAGGCAACACTGGAAGCAGTAAATAATTCTTACATTCAACGAGTGCACCAGTGTATCCGTGTCCAGAGTCACCACTTTGAGCACCTTTGAATGTTCTACTCCTGGGCAATGGCACAGGAAAGTCAAAGTCAATTTTGCGTTATGTTTTTGTTTGATTTTCGTTTGTTTTCTGACAACTGCAGCAAGTGGACGAGTTTGTGATCCCTGGTTCAAAGTCTCGTAACGTTGTGTTTCAGCGAATGGTACACAGTGATACATTTTGGAATAGGTCTTTAGGAGAGGAAATGAATTACCGAATAAAAAAAAACAGGGTGCCATTTAAAAAAGTCATATCGCTATTCATATCTTTGTTAAAAAAAGAAAAGGCTACAACGAAGGCAATCATGCTGATTGATGTCCCCCTGACAGCTAAAGAACATTTGCTTGAAACCTTTTGTAATTTGCAACAGGACAAACAGTTATTTAGGGTGATCAAGATAAATGGGACACCCTGTATACCTGTTACCGAAGCACGATCTTGTTATGAAGTAGTATTGATTGAGCTCAAATGACTGATTGTCAGGATCAGATGGATTCTAAAATAGCCGTAAGTTAAGTGGTTAGTATGATGTCTGAAAAAAATTTCGATGCATTAGTCCACTTTTCAGGCGAAAACATACCGTAGAAACTTTGACCATTGCAAACAAAACAGTTGTATTGTTGTTTATCTTACATCCACAATGAGAAAACATAATAATGTGCTTCGTTAAACGAAAACATATTACAGAACAACGTAATTATTATGTCTTTGCGACGATAAAACACGCTATTTGTAAATTCATTTGGCCATAGCAACGTGCACTTATGGGCTAATAGCGTTATGTAGCTTACCATTCACCATTGTAACTTTTTCGAAGACTGCTGCAAATTTATTTTAATAATTAACCACAATTTATTGAATAGACTTAATCCTCAAGGCCTGATTTCTTATGCTGTCGTCACAGACTTAACAACATGTCAAAAATGTGTATATGTCAATATGTTATTATATTGTGTATCTATGAACACTGGTTAAGTGAAGACCAACTGCAGTTATATGAACCCCCAGGTTTTGATTTAGTAACAGGTTATTGTAGACCAACACACAACTATGGGGGAACCTCTATATATGTTAGTAGTGGTATAGACTTTACAGCGTCCTTAGTGTTAGTGATTACTTTATAGAAAATGTACTGGAAATAGCAGCAATGTTACTGCCCATGTTAAAACTCATGTCTGTATACCGCATACCTGATAATGATGTTGAAGTATTTGCACAGGCCTTAAAGAAACCGATACTACACCTCGATAAGTGGCCTAAATATAGGATTTTAATTTTTGGTGACATAAATGTTGATATAAGCCAGAACACACCGAAACAAGTTAATCTTCTGAATATGCTAACATCACATGACCTGCACTGCATTAATGAAAACCCAACAAGACAGTCTGCCTGCCTTGATAATGTAATCACAAATGTTGAGACAAATCGGTATGAACTAGGGCTATTCAATACTCATTTTTTATCAGACTATAAAGGTATTTGGTTAAAATTGATAACAAAAGAGCCAGCATTTGTCTCCAATAAAATTAAGTACAAAATGGTTCAAATGGCTCTGAGCACTATGGGACTTAACTGCTGTGGTCATCAGTCCCCTAGAACTTACAAGGGAACCTCCCCATCGCACCCCCCTCAGATTTAGTTATGAGTTGGTACAGTGGATAGGCCTTGAAAAACTGAACACAGATCAATCGATAAAACAGGAAGAAGTTGTGTGGAACTATGAAAAAAAATAGGCAAAATATACAAACTGAGTAGTCAATGTGCAAGATATGCAACATCAAGTAGTGTATAAGCTAAGGAGCGCCGTGGTCCCGTGACTAGCGTGAGCAGTTGCGCAGCGAGTGGTCCTTGGTTCAAGCCTTCCCTTGAGTGAAAAGTTTAATTTTTTATTTTCAGTTTATATGACAAACTCATGTTTTCACCACTTTTTTGGGAGTGATTATCACATTCACAAGAAAACCTAAATCGGGCAAGTTATAAGAATCTTTTTACCCATTCGCCAAGTGTATAAGTTAGGTGGGTCAGCAACATATCCCTGTCATATGACGCACATGCCGTCACCATTCTCGTATAGGATATATCAGAGGTGTTTTCCTGTGGAGGAATCGGTTGACCTACGACCTTACGATCAAATGTTTTCGGTTCCCATTGGAGAGGCACGTCCTTTCGTCTACTAATCGCACGGTTTTGCGGTGCGGTCGCAAAACACAAACACTAAACTTATTATACTGAACAGAGACGTCAATGAACGAACGGATAGATCATAACTTTGCGAAAATAAAGAAATAAAGCTTTTCACCCGAGGGATGACTTCAACCGAGGACCTCTGGTTCTGCAGTTGCTCACGCTAACCATGGTACCACTGCACTGCTTAGCTTATACAATACTAGATGTTGCTTATCTTGGACATGGACTACTCAGTCTGTATATTTTGCTTATTTTTTTCATAGTTCCACACAATTTCTTCCTGTTTTCTCGATTGAGCTGTGTTTAGTTTTTCAAGGCCTATCCACTGTGCCAACTTATAACTAAATCTGATGGGGGTGCGATGGGGAGGTTCCCTTCTTAGAACTACTTAAACCTAACTAACCTAAGGACATCACACACATCCATGCCCGAGGCAGGATTCAAACCTGCGACCGTAGCGGTCGCGCGGTTGCAGGCTGTAGCACCTAGAACTGCTCGGCCACTCCGGCCGGCAATTAAGTACATTAGTCTTTTGAATGAAGAGAACATTGATAACTACAGAACACAAATAAAGATGACTAATTGCAATTACATTCTGCTGGAAAGTAATTATATTGAAAAAGCGTTTACATTATTCATTAGTGCATTCTCAGATACATTTAAAACTTGCTGCCCTAAAGTGATGAGAAAAAATAAGGGAACTATGAGGAAACATGGTCTCACATCAGTGCATAACTGGTTCACACCTGACCTACAAAGGCTCAGAACTCTGTTAATGATTTCCCATGACAAATCAAAAAATAGTGAAGCCGAAAAAGGAAACTACATAAGTTTGAGGAACAAATACAAGGCAGAAATTGGGTTAAGCAAGTGCAAGGCAAATGATGATTATATTAATAAGTCCCAAAATAAATCCAAAGCAGCCTGGACTGTTATCAAGACTCATCTGGGTAGAAATAAAGATGTTAACAAAAATAATTCATGTGATGCTTGTAGCACACCGGATGATTTGAACACCTTCTTCATTAATGCTGCCAGTATGAATAACAGTGCTGCAAATGAACATATCCATAAATGTGACAACAACCATATCTCAAATAATAGAAATTCATTTTTACAAAATTCTGAGGATATGGCTCCTGTGTTTAAATGGAAAGAAGTGAAAGTAACAGATATTAAAACTGCAATAGCAAAATTAAGTTACTCAAAATCAGAAGACATTTATGGTCTCTCCAGTTTTGTAACAAAAAAAAAAAAATAGCAGATGTAATAGCACATCCACTCTGTTCTCTTATGAACCGGATGTTTGTCAGTGGCTGTTTCCCTTCATCCTTAAAAATGGCAGTTGTTACTCCATTGCACAAGAAAGGTGACAAGTCTTGTGCTAATAATTACTGTCCAATCTCCCTTGTACCCATCATATCAAAAGTAGTGAAATACTGCATACAGCTCCAAGTCAGTCAACATCTGTCTGTGAATAATATTCTTAGTGACTCTCAGTATGGCTTCAGGTCCGGCTTGTCAACGGCAAAAGCAGTTGAAGATTGTTGTTTCATATATATTGTCATCATTTGAATCAGGATTACCAGTTAATGCCACTCTTGTGGACCTCAGCAAGGCATTTGACTCTGTCGGTCACAGGATACTACTAGAAAAACTGCACTGATATGGTATTAGAGGCTCAGAACTATCTCTGATCAGATACTATCTGAGCAACAGAAAACAAATTGTGCATTTTAACAATATGAGGTCAAATGTCGTGGATATCATGAAGGGTGTACCTCAAGGCTCTGTGTTTGGACCTTTACTTTTTATAATATATGTAAATGACTTGCCCAGCACCATGTTAGGTAAATCCACACTCTATGCAGATGATTCAACTTTTGTTACAGCAAGGAAAGATTTAGGAAAATTAAACGAGGAAAGTGAGGCTCATCTCAGAGCAGCCATCAAGTGGTTCCAACTCTATGACTTGCATATAAATTATGATAAAACTGTAAATATTCCCTTTCGCTTGTGTGTTAAGAGTGATAAGATTGATTGTGTCTCAGCTAAACTACTTAGGATCCATCTTGACTCAAAATTAACGTGGATTAGTCATACCGATTATATTTGAACTAAGTTAGCACGTGTGACATATTTGTTAGGTAAACTAAGGTCATGTGTTAGTGGTAAGTTATTACTCAATGTATAGTCCGCAGCTCGTGGTCGTGCGGTAGCGTTCTCGCTTCCCGCGCCCAGGTTCCCGGGTTCGATTCCTGGGGGGGTCAGGGATTTTCTCTGCCTCATGATGACTGGGTGTTGTGTGATGTCCTTAGGTTAGTTAGGTTTAAGTAGTTCTAAGATCTAGGGGACTGATGACCATAGATGTTAAGTCCCATAGTGCTCAGAGCCATTTGAACCATTTTACTCAATGCATACTATGCCTTTTTCCACACCCATTTAACATATGCCACTTTGTTGTGGGGAAACTCACCCGGAGCAAAACAAGTTTTCATTTGGCTAAAGAAGGCAGTCAGATGCATCCATGAAGTCAGAAATAATGAGTCTTGTAGACCATATTTCAAAAATCTAAAAATACTAACAGTTGCAGCCCTCTTTATACTAAGTTATTTGATACCCACAAAAGAAAACCAACACAGTGACAAACTACGACAATCTATCCATCACCATGACACATGTATAAAACAGCAAATTGACATCCCAGTTGCTAGACTAAAGAAAACTCAAGATAGTTACAGGTACATGGGAGTAAAACTATTTAACATGTTGCCAATAGAGGCACATAATGTGTCGCTGAATGAGTTTAAAAATGTCACAAAGAAATGGCTTAGAGAAAAGGCTTTTTATACAATAGAAGAGTTTATAATGTCCACTAAAGATGATCTTAAGTACCGATACTAATATGGTTTCAATTATATTAAACTTATACATGTAAATATAATGCAAATACCTTGTGCAGCATCAAGGAGAAATTTTTGTGTCTTATTAGACAATAATGATCTACAATATATTAAACCATTTCTGTTAGTTATGTAAACTGTGCCGGCCGGAGTGGCTGTGCGGTTCTAGGCGCTACAGCCTGGAGCCAAGCGACCGCTACAGTCGCAGGTTCGAATCCTGCCTCGGGCATGGATGTGTGTGCTGTCCTTAGGTTAGTTAGGTTTAATTAGTTCTAAGTTCTAGGCGACTGATGACCTCAGAAGTTAAGTTGCATAGTGCTCAGAGCCATTTGAACCTTTTTTTTTTGTAAACTGTGTATGTACACAAATGATGCCATCAATTGCATTTTTAATGCCTAAAGATGGATATAAAATAAATAAATAAAAAATAAATAAATAAAAATAGATTTTCTGTGATTATACATATTCACATGTATGCATATATACTTATGTATACACATATACAGGTTGAGCACAAAATATCTTTAACTGTCAAAAATTCATGCAACCGAAATGATGCAACTTACTTGCTTCAAACCTTATTCTGTCCATAGGATATCTCTGGAAGCTTGTTTTGCATGTTACAGGGACATGACATGTGCTCCTCTGGACACACAGCAAATATCAAGATGATATTTATACTCTTTCATACCTTGTGCCACATGTCATATGTGAACTGCTGCTGTAGCTGTGAAAAGGATTGTGGCATGGATGGAACAAACTCCTTGACTTCATTCAGCCCCATAAAAAAATCGCAAAGGTGAGATCATCTGTACCATACATCATCATCAGCACCTTCATGGCCAAGCCATTTTTGAAATAAATGAGTTTTTCACTATCGAGACATGTCATACCAAAAGAACTGAGTTAACATATCCTACAATTGGCTACATGAGAGGTTTAGTGGCATTGTGGGAAATCACTTCTAAAAGTGTGTAAGGATCCTGTAATGAATAAAATCTCTGCCCCTCCCACCCTTTGTGAATAGTGAATTGTGATTAATTAGTCTCACAAAATACACTTACAAATCATGCCATATGGTACAGGAGACATGTCAAAAATTACAAACTAGAATCTAATATTAATTTTTAAAACTATATGTAGTCAATGTAGCAGTATCTATATTTTCTTATTTTCCAGCATAATTAAATATCTTGATAATGGACAACTTTTTTTTCACAATATAATGCTAATTTGTGGTTGGACTCTGCTCAGATTATCAGTTCATCTTCCATGAACTCTTCTAATGAGTAATAACATTTCTGCATAAGAATTTCATGTAGCCTAACTTCTTTTTTAGTATCCCTAGTTCCATGTTTAGAATGTTTTTGCCTTTAAGTTTGTTGTAGACTTTCATGCCCGTATATTGTGGGGTCTGAGCATATAATTTCAATCTATGGGCAGGAAGCATAAAACTATCTTTATTCCTTGTACTGTATGGGTGAACAACTTGGTTTTTAATGAAAAATTCCAGTTTGTTGTGAAAAACTATCATTAGCTCATATATGTATAGGGAGGGGACAGTCAAAATTTCTAGTTTCTCTAATAATGGACGACTTTATTCTCTTTGCTGTGCAGTGCACATATTTCTGATAATTCTGGAGCTGCAGTACACAAGATATATTGTTGGAGTTCCCCCAGAAAATAATTCCATATCTTATCACTGATTCAAAGTAACTTAGATATGCTACTTTGCGAGTGGACATGTTTGTAGCATTTGATAATATATGCATGGCATATGCAAAGCTACCCAGTTCGCGGCACAGGTACTCAATAAGTGTGTTCCAGTGTAAATTGTTATCGAGGTGTAGACCTAAAAATTTGGCAAATGCACTTCCATTAATTCTTCACTTTTATGATTTATACTAATTTCCTGGTCTTTTGATTGTTTGGTTCTGAATTGAATCGGTTTGTTTTTGGTATGTTAAGCTTCACACCATTTAACTGGAACCATGACTCTAGCCTGTCTAATATACCAGTGACTCTGTCAGGAATCGTTTCTGTTTCTTTGCTTTCTATCAAGACAGACATCTCATCAGCAAACAGAACGGATGGTGAATTTATGTTTAATGGTAAGTCGTTGACATACAATAGAAAGAGAATTGCACCAAGGATCGAACCCTGTGTTATTGTTTTCCAGTCTGAATGGTAGTTTACACCATTTGAAGAGATGATTGTTCTTTGTTTTCTATTAGATAATTAAGAAGTAAGCCACTGAAGTACTGCACCCTTAATCCAATATTTTTCTAGTTGTGTATTAGCAAGAAATGATTTATGGAATCGAAAGCCTTTGTGAGATCACAGAAAATTCCAGCTACTTTACTGTTTTTGTCTAGAGCTGTGCTAATTTTTTCTATGAAATTATTTATGGCATCTGTTGTATTTTTCCGTTGCTGGAAGCCAAACTGATTGCACAAAATAATCCCCTATGATACAATAAAGTTTTGTATTTGCATAGCAGCTACTTTCTCGAAAATGTTTGACAGCACTGGAAGGGGGGAGATAGGACGATAATTCCCCATACCTTCTCTTGACCCTTTCTTAAAAAGTGGTTTTATTTCCATGTATTTTAATGATTCTGAAAAACAACCTTCTTCATATGATTTGTTGATTAATTCAGCTAGTGGAGGACTTACTATTTTGTACACTGATTTAATTACTTTCACAGATATTCCATCCCAACCCACAGAATTTTTATTTTTTAGTTATAATATAATGTCTACTACTTTTTCATTGTGATACTTCTAAATTCCATGGGAGATATATTTTTTCGATCAAGCCCATATGGACATATATTTTTATTGTAATTTGTAACATTGACGTTTGAATTTGTCACATTGATGCAGAATTCATTGAAGTGTTCCAATATTTGAGCAGGATTTACAATGGTGTTTTTCTGCTTTATTTTACAAATTTCATGGCTGCCGACTTCAACACCCAATTCTGATTTAACAACAGACCACACTGCTTTTGATTTATTCTTATGATTTGAAATTAGTTCGTTGTTAACCATTTATTTTGCTGCCTTTTTGAAAACATTTTTATATAGCTTCACATATTCAATAAAAGCTAGATGATTGTTATATTTCAGCTCTTTATACAGCTGCCATTTCCTAGCATTTGTATAAGAAGGGGTTCGTTATTTGATTTCCCAGGATTCTGTAAATTTAAATTACAATAATACCTAGATGTACAAGTTCTGCACATCAACTTTGAAAGCTACATTCCTCATTCAAATGATCAAACTCATTCCTTATTTTAAACATTATGTTAGAATGAACAAGTATACATGAGCCTCCATGTGATTTATTTTGTCGGTGAAGTTTTGGGTTTTATTTAGAAATTTTAGAGTGTCTTTCATCAGCCAATGTTCGTTCCGACATACAATTTTTACAAATTTGCATTCAGACAGGAATATTTGCAATTCATCTATTTTACATGTGCTATTTGAGGAGTTAGAGTTTAGACCATTTATATTGTAATGCATAATATACATTGTTCTAGATTTATTTATTACTGTGGGTAAATTTTAATTTGGTAAGCATTTTGATATTATCTGGTTTTTCTTCTTTTTTTCCCAATTTGGAGCCTGGCCTGTTTACATGAAGGTCATCCATACCCAGGCATTTGTTCAACAATAACGTGTTTGGGTCCATAAATATTGCTCCAAGATCATTACAATGCTCCCTGATATTACTATTTATCCTGTTTACATATATATAACTTGCTGACCTGCTGTATATTATACCACTGATAACAATTTTTGAAGTCCTGTATAAGCTTCTTGTCGCTCGAATTAAGTTTTGTGTTTCATTGATGAGGTCTTCTTCACTGGAGCTGCGAAGAGAATTCATGCCTACGTGAATGAACATGCAGATTTAATGTGCCAGAGGTTGTACAGCACGACAGTGTCATCAAGGTCTTCAAGAGGTACGCGGGGAATCGGCATTGCCATACAGAACAGTGGCACGTTAGGTAAAAGCCTTCAACGGAGGTCAGCAAACTGTGCCAGACGCGCATTGGGCAGGTCGTCATAGCATCTCTCAAGAAGAAGTACATGCTGTTGCTGCATTAGTGGACAGTGATCAATGCCATATGAATCTTGAGCTCGTCCATGAAACCGGATTAGAACGTACGACTGTGCTTCGCATCCTGAAGGAATGCCTGGGCTTGCAAAAAATTGCATCGCAATGGGTTTCGCAAGACTTGACAGAAATGCAGAAATGGATGCGTTATGATGCTGCTCAGATGCACTTGGAGCGCTATGTGCGTGAAGGAGAGGCTTTCTTATGCCTTATCATGACACTGGATGAGACATGGGCCACATCATATGAGCAAAAACTGAAACACCAATCCAATGAATCGCGTCATTATGGGTCGCCACAAAAGTCGAAAGTGCGTCAGAGCCCCAGTATGAAGAAAGTTGTGGTGATTCTCTTGCATGACTGTGGTGGTGTTATTCTAATGCATTATGTTCCCCCATGGCAGACTGCCAATGCACAGTATTACTGTTCGTACTTGGAGCATCAGCTGCAACCAGCTTTGTGACAGAAGCGGCGACACTTTCTGCACAACACACCCATCATTTTGCACAACAATGCATGGGCGCATACAGTACAATCTGTGGCTGCTCTGTTTGGTCGATGGGACTGGGAAGTACTGTAGCACCTGCCATACTCCCTGGACTTAAGTCCTTGTGACTTTGATTTGATTCCAAAGATGAAGGAGCGGCTTTGTGGCATTCGCTTCAGAACTATTCCAGAGATTCGACAGGCAGTAGACCGCTCCATTTGCACCATCAACAGAACAGGCTCTGCTAACGGTATACTACGCCTTCCACATTGCTGGCAACGGGTTCTGCACAATGCTGGTGACTACTTTGAAAGACAGTAACACGTGCAAACATGTAACTCTTATGTATTGGTTGTAGATAAATAGTTGCCACTATTTAGGACCCAACCCTTGTACCTTGGATTTTCTTCATGACTGCTGTAATCACTACATCCGTGGTTACTCACACAATTACGTCTAGCGTGTTGTGGCTGTGCATCATCATACTCACCTGGGACTGGACCAACTTCCCAGTGCTGGGCAGTGAGACCTCACCTGCAAGCAGTAAGCTTGTATCTGCACTGCCTGATCACTCTCAGCCGCGCAGAATGGCCGCACAGTATGAGGCATTATGTCATGGAATGCACAGCCCCTCCCATCAGAGGTTCAAGGCCTCCCTCAGGCATGGGTGTGTGTGTTGTTCTTAGCATAAGTTAGTTTAAGTAGTGTGTAAGTGTAAGGACTGAATGACCTAAGCAGTTTGGTCCCTTAGGAATGCACACACCTTTTAACACTTTTTTTTCACTCTATTCTTGTTGTTGCTGCCTTTGGTTTTTCCTTTAAACTCCATTTACCACTCATGAAATACAATTAAACACAACACAGCATAACGAATAACACTTCAGTAGTGTGCTGGATATGTAGTGAATTACATCACTCTTTTGTAAACTTCAATATTATTAAGAGCATCAATTTTACATGATGTGTGCATGTTTGATTCACTAACGAATTTAGCAAGGTAGTTCATTCTTAGTTTGAGATTATAGGTGCTAATATAATCACCTAAGCTTCATTTTGAGCAACTTTGCTTCAAGTATTAATATTGATATCTCCCATTGCTAACATGTGTAAATTATCTGATTTCTTAATCCAGTGTAACTTCTGATTCCCCAAGAAAACTATATACCAGGCTGCAAGGAAATCTGTTGGCTTACACTCTTATTACTATGCATTTTTTTCCTTGAACTTTTACCTGTACAACAGCTGCCTCAAAAGCATTTCAGCAGAGTTAACAATAGGCCATGGTGTTCTATCCGTATGGTACTGTTTACATAGATATAAACTTCACAACCCAAATGCAATCTGTACCCTATTCATAACCTGCTATATTTCAAACTTTTAGTTGTACCATAAAAAATAAAATATGGCTGCCAATATGGCACCTGTTCATACTTCAGTAGCTTGTGCTTTTTTGCCATGTATTGAAGTACACTCTTAGATCACAAATCACGAATCACATTTTCCAATTTCCTGTGTTACATTTTCCATGAGCTCTGGAAACAAAAAATACTGGTGTGTGCATTTTGTTTTTCTTCCACTGATGTTTTGTGTTATTGGGAGGTTACTGTGAATATTTTTGAAATCTCTTAAATACAGACAGCTGAACTCAATGATCTTTTCTCATATCTCTCTGAGATTGCCAAAATTTCTACTTGGTTTATGTGAGGCATCTGATGCTGTTTTACCTAAGGATTGGTCTATGTTGTCTGCGAAATTTCTGAAACAACTTCTGATATGTCCAATGCCTCTAAAGCTCTAGCAGTTGCAACCCAACATCAATTTCTTCAGCTGATGTCTTTTCAGGCTGTGTAACCAAGCCGACATTGCTTGAATTGCTCCTATTATCTCTTCAGACATTTCTTTCTTAGATAGTTGTTTCTGTGCAGACATGCTTTGTAAACTGATCTCTTAAATCACTACTTGCTTCAATAAACTTCATGCTGCAAACTTCTTTAAATTTCTTTGATGTTACAAGTATTTCTTGGTTTTCACAGAACTTTCCATCAATTTATATCTGTGTGGAGTAGTAACCATAAATTTATTTACATATGAATTCTTTTCCAGTTTTTCCTGGAGAGCTCTTGTGACACTGTGGCCTTCTTCCTTGTAGACAGTGGTTGCTCCACCAATAATCATACAATTCCATTATCATAACATTCATTTAGTTATTCATTGCCCATATTTTATAGAAGTATTATGAAGGAGAAAATTAATTCTGGTTGTTGATTCAAGGAATGAAAAGTGGCAGTAAGAAACAAATTCCGAACATTCTATTTACAATTAACTATAATTAAATGGCTTGAGGAAACGGAAAATATTTCCCAAGGTTATGTCTACACTGTCAAACTTTTATATGATTTTACATGGACTCCTCCTCATATTTTCTCTTTTACCAAAAATGTAATAAACATTTCGTCCTTAACTAGCTCATACTGAGTAATACAGGCTGATCTGTAAATATTCAACTTGAAGAAAGACAGCACCTAAGATTGTATTTGTCAAATCTTTATGTACAATGACTCATTTTGGTAAACAGACTTACCATCATGTGATTTCAGTACAGGTCAATACATATGGCCACTTTGAGCTATTAATGTACCCCTTATCTTAAGTAGCTGGACAGGTGATGTAAGATGTATTGGCATGTCAAAGTTAAAAGCAGTACTGGTACATAAATTATATTCAAAGCTAAAACCAGTATTTCAGTGTTTCACTGAGAGCATCCATCCCATAAGTCATCACTCTGTGAACTGAATTAGAGAACAGATGCAGTCAGCAAAACATTTTGTAAATACCATTTTTAACTAACTGAGACTGATCGCCATATAAATCTAAGGCCGGTCTCCAGTCCCTTAGATGTAGGAGATATAAATGTAAAAAACTTACATACTTTGCTTGCTTGCCATTATGTAATATGGGATCATATGCTGGGGTAACTCATCAAACAGAGCAAAAGTTTTTAGCATGCAAAAGCACGTTATAAGAATCATTTGTGATGCAATTTCAAGGACATCTTGTAAAAACCTGTTCAAGGAACTTTGTATACTAACCATTGGTTCTCAGTATATTTATTCCTTAATGAAATTTGTTGCAAGTAATATATCTCTATTTCCAATCAATAGTTCAATACATAGTATCAATACTAGGAATAAGAACAATCTACATAAAGACCTCAAATTACTTACCTTGGTCCAAAAAGGGGTCCAGTATTCAGGAACACACATTTTCAATAAATTGCCAGCAACCATTAACAACTTGGTTTCAGATAAAGCACAGTTTATTCAGAGTTTGAAAGACTTTTTTTGGTAGGCAACTCCTTCTACTCCTTAGATGAACGTTTTAGCAGGGACTGTTAGACCAGCTTAAGTAAAAACATCTGTCAGATTTCAGTTTTGACAGCACTTGGTCACAACAATCAAGATTAGGTATTTTGTGTATGATAAATTTATTAAAAGTGCATAACTATGTTTCATCCTGACAGTGTATTAATTCCATAAATATTAACAGTTCCAGTTTACTGTAATGACAGTCTCCTGAAAAGCAGTCGGTGTGGTGGGTATTATATTAAAATGTTTTATGTTTTTTATGTTGCACTTTCTGACATGTTCCATACCCATGAGACTCATCTCATTCTTGGGTCTATGGAACGAAAACTGAATCTAATCTAATCCAGAGCTCATGAAAGCAAGATTAGACTAATTACAGTATGTGCATATACATTTAAGCAATCAGTTTTCCCTCTCACCATACATGATTAGAGTGGTTAGATCCCTGACATGTGATACCATTGGTACCATTGCAAGTGGTCTCTGCTAAGCACTCCACAGGGATTTGCAGAGTATGTGTGTAGGTGTAGACCAGTGTCACATCCCCTTGCTCCATGAGACAATGTGGGGAGGCCTGGAATTTAATCCAAGGCATTGGTGCAACGTCTGGTAATTGGAACCTGTACACCACCACCTCACCTACCCTTGCTACTAGCCAAATACTGATGATAAAAAATTTTGCCACCACCAGGATTTGTTCTGGCTATGGTCAGAATCAAGTGCCACCATGTTAAGTGTGCATTGGTGACATGGAGGTGGACAAGGTACCTGGATATATATGGTTTTTAGTTTGTGGGTTGGTGTAGTTATATTTTGCAGAATAAAACTTGAATTTATGGTAGAGTCATTTAAGAGGTGATATATATAAATCTTTGGGTTGTGTAAACAGTTACAAGGCCAATTTCCCACTCTCATCTATGTACAAACTCCTCATCATTCAAAAGAAATCTCTGTTATGGGATTATGGATATAAAAAAGATATTTGTTCTCATTAAAGGTAATAATGACACATTATTTTTTACATTTTTTATGAATTAATTAAAAAACTCATCATTTTCTTCTTGTCAGTGCTGTCATTGCAAAATTCATTTGAGCTGCATTAAAATGTGTTCTTATTAATTTTACCTCTTATTTATTATTGTGCACTATACCAGAAATAACAAACATTAGTATAAAAAAGTATAATATTGGGACTATGCCCAACACTTTTACACTCATCTTTTTTACAAAAATTTGTACATTTGAAAATATGACAAGAACTGTACAATATGAATATATTGTTAATCTTCTTACATAGAAGTGATAGAACAGTCATAAAATTTTGGCACTAATCAATCTTGATGCTCTGTATAACTGAGCTTCATGATTGTTTTTGAAGTTCATAGTGCAATATTTTTAAAATATATTAATCACATGTATTTTGATCAAAAAATATCTTAAGAAAATATTACTCAATTAAATGGCAGCATGGCTATTTCAACCACATCCACGCAGATTGTTGATGATACATGTTTTATATTTATCAGCCTTTGAAGGCATTCATAATGCTGCTGATCTTGAGTCCAGGAGACTGAAGTACACATTTAGTGGGACAGTGTCACAGTGAAAATGTCATTTACAGTAGGCCAGTGAAGAGCAGGGCATATCAGACATGAATAGTATACTGCAATCTCTCCTCTTCCTTCTGTTGATGAAATCTGCAACAAAAGGAAATATGTTTATTGAAACCATAATGAATTTTGTCACCATTCACCAGTTCTTTCAGTAAAATGAATCTTCATGGCCAAACAAGATTGGATCCCATTTCTCTTCAATTGCCAAAAGGAGAAAAACATGTAAGTGATTTTCAAGACTATATTATGGAAAGGGAAGAGGAAATAGAAAAATATGAGATGAGGTATGTGAAACAGTACAGAAAGACATAAGTTGAAACAAGTATCAGAAGTAGAAAACACACCTTTTTAATTATCGAGGTCATTGGAGGATGAACCATCAGAAAACAGTTCCGTATAGTATGGAGGATTTAGGAGACAGGCAACATACACTGTGACTGCAAGAAGAATGCAATAGCCCTAGCACAAAGGCAGGGAGGTTCTGACAGATGTGAATATTACCAAATCATCAGATTAATAAATGGTGGTTCCAGAATTACAACAAGAATTATTTATAAATGGCTTATAGAAATTGACCTGGTGAAAGATAAGCTCAGATTCCAGAAAAATGAAGTCATACCACCATTTATAATATTTATTTGAAATTCTGAAGGTAGCAGGGGCAAAGTATAGGAAGCAAATTGTTAGAGAACAGGAAAAGAAGAGAATTAAGACATCTGAGATGTGATGCTGTAGAAGGGTGTTGAAAATGAGGTAGATTTATAAGATAATAAATGAAGAGGTTCTTGGAAGAATCAGCAAGGAAAGGAACATATGGAGAACACTGACAAAAAGATAGGGCAGGATGGTAGGATATGGAATAACTTCCTGTGGTGTGCGTACTGTAAGACCTTCGCTACACACACCATCAGATTATTTGACTTGTCACTCTAACGAAGTAGGCGAGTATCAGCAATATGTCTCATGGTCTTATTGTGGCATGTTTATCTTCTGCCATTAGTTCAGACGATAGAAATGCCACTTGCACGCTTAGAGTAGCAGATTGATGGTGACTAACTTTAAACAGAGCTTGATTAATTTTCACACACATTTATTAAAATAATAAAAAGCATAAAATTACTTAACTTGATTATGGATGCTATTTACAATTGACAATCTGAAGTTCCTTTGGTCTTTGTACATTAATCTTATTCTCACATATCTCTGATACTTGACAAAGTGTCTATACATTTATCTTCATGGCTATGTACAGGAATACGATAATCTTATTAGGCGCAAACTGAAACTTGACTATAAACTGGTACAGACTAATGCAGACTCTTACAGACTGGTGCAAACTAATGCAGATTGACTAATTGAAGGTCTGTACACTTGTTATAATACCTCGCACGTTCAGGTATCACTGCGTGATCCGCAAGGAGAAAAGGTTCTACGTTAGCAGCAATCTCATTGGCTGTGTTACATATCAATACGCAGCTCGGCGGAAGCAAAATTTGGTCTGTCTCTAAGGCAACGCCATCTCGTAGTGCAAAGACGGACGAGCGCTGCGCCTGCGCTGTTGTGCTTAGTGGAGCGCGCTCTAGTGGGAAAGTTGTGTACACGCTGACTACACAGAACTATGTACACGCCACTCCCATAGTACTAGAGGGAGCTGTAGAGGGTAAAAACTGTTGGGGAAAGTGTGCTGGCATAAGCTGCCACCAACACACTGGTCGGCAAAGATGTAGCAAGAAGATCAATAATATTCACTGGACCAATCAGTAGAGAGGCCAAAGACAGACTCACAACCAATGCACCACCAATGCTCTCTTGACCGCAAGTATTTAGATCACTGCCACTGACCAGAGGGCTCAGTCTCAGTCACTAGCTCAGTCACTATCCTAGGTGACATCTGTCAGTTCACATCACTGGCTACAAAAGTGTATAGCGTCAGGAGTATTGTTTATAGTGGGACATGTACTTCACCAGCAGTGAGGCTAACATGGACTATTATTTGAGGAGCTCGTATCACAACACATGGACTCTCTTAAACATAAGTAGCTTCCTGTAAATGTAAATGAAGAACCCTGTTAATACATGTGTGCAGTTGTGTTGTAGAAAGGGGATACTGGCCACCAAAGAACAGCCTCTCCTTTGATTTCTATGGTACAAGACTCTACATTGTCGAAGAGGACACAACAGTAGCAACAAGGACACTACAGTGGCAATGAGGAAAATTCTGTGCCAATCGAAGTTAACCAACTTGGCCAAAGATTTTGCTTGCAGGGGTGCCCATGTTCAAGTGTTTGCTGATTTGTTGTGTTCTTGCATATATTCCAGGAGGGGAGCTCCATAACTAACCAAATTTCTCTTTTCAGATGCTTTGCTTGCTTTTTTGCTATAACTTATTTGTGTAAACAATGGCTACCCCCCCCCCCTCCCCCCCTCCCCCCCCCCCCACCCTGCCCAACCCTCTGCCCCCTTGCCTTAGCCACAATGACCAATGTGATGGACCTAACACAAGTTTTTTGGTTTCAGAACCAACAAATTGCTACCCTGCTGACGACAGTACAACAGCTACTGGCTGCACAAGCTGCGTTGGCCGCACAACCAACCAACCGGCCCAGCAAGTGCTGCCGACCAGCATACCAATGTTCCAGCATTTTAACAACACAGAAGAGGAGTGGCTTGAATAACTAACTCAGTTCAAAGCACACTGTCTAGTTCATCGTTTTCAAGGTGCTGTAAGGCTACAATACTTTCTTTTGATTGCAGGGTCCCCAGAGTTCAAATCAATATGAAAACTATTCCCAACCACCTCTCCGGATGAAATCAGCTATGACCAAGTAATCACTGCATTAACTCAGTACTATGACCAGCAAGTCCAAGTAACTGCAGCCAGATAGTTCTTTTGCTTACCGAAAAAGCCAGAACAGATGTACCGCCAGTGGTACACAGAACTAACGAGCATGACTAGGAAGTGTAAATTTAAGTAAATTTGTGGCAATTTCTACAGCAATTTAATGATTAGACCCAGATAGTAGAATATGGGAACAGATCCTAAAGTACTGTGATCCATCACTTCCTCAAGTATTGCAAATCTTAGAGCATGATCCATCACTTCCTCAAGTATTGCAGATCTTAGGGCAATATGATTCAGGTGTCATAGTGGCTGATAAGTTTGATCAGGCCCCGATTTGTTGGGTCGAGTCACCTCTTGCTCGTGATCGCCCCAAGCAGCCACAACACAACAAAGAGCGCATACACAGCCACGCGGACAGCAATGTAGACATATAAACAGACCTGTGAATTTAGTGAAGTCTTGCCCTAGATGTTTTGCTTGCCATGAAAGACAGGATTGCCAGTCATGTAACACAACATGTTACACGTGTGGAAAAAAGGCCATGTCCAACCAGTCTGTTCGCAACAGTACAAAACCACCAATTTTTCCCATACCCCAGAAAAAAATGCTCATGCACATGCAGTGAACGCTGTTTCCAAAACCTACAACATATTCTGATGAAAGTAAGATTATGGCGGTGCCTCCTCCTCACCCTAGTGCTGTGCAATGACATTCTAACAAACTATGTGTCTCATTACAAATTACTGGCCATCATGTGAACTTTCAGTTAGAAACAGGTGCCACTTCCTACTCGCTCTGCTCAAAAATTGCGACATTGGGCTCTGTTGCTTTCGCAGTATCAGTATGAAATTTTATATAGACCTACAGCAAAGCATGGCAATGCAAACGCCCAGTCTCACCTTCTGATTGGCCCAGGCTCTGATTTTGATGCATCTGCTGCATCAATGTACAGGACTCTGAATTGCTGGAATCTTTTCTCTTGCATTACAGAAAAATTGCATAAGCCACGGAAGCAGACCCAGATCTCAAGGTTTTGGTGCATTACATTCACATGTCTTGGCCTTGTTCATTGAACAGTATCCTGAACTCAGTTGTGTACTGATATTTTGCAAGTCGACATAACCTTTCAGTTCAACAAGGTGTTTTTGGTACTTGCATTGTCTAATTCATAAATTTCGGGCATATTATAGTATTTGAGAGTTGTAGCATCGCGTTTTAGTACCTGAATAGTGTAAATTCACGTAGTCGTTTGTCTTCTGTTTTTGTTTTGAACGGCCAGTGTCGGTTGGTCACAGTCAGTGTGCTCCCTGCCGCCGTTGGATAAGCAGCTGCAGCAGCAAGTCGTATACTCCTAGCTCACTCATTTGTTACATAGTTTAATTCTTAATTTCTTTGCGTGTTTTTGGTACTTGCATTGTCTAATTCATAAATTTCGGGCATATTATAGTATTTGAGAGTTGTAGCATCGCATTTTCGTACCTGAATAGTGTAAAATCGCGTAGTCTCCTTCCGCCGCCGAGCAGTGTGTCAGCAGTGCGCAAGTAGCAGCATTACTGCATTTACTAGGCAATCTTGTATTTTAATAACCGTTTAAATTTTGTGTCGATTTGTTTGCGCTCTCTGTAGATTAGTTCAGACGTTTTTTGCACAACAGTTTTTAGCATGGATAGGGACTGCAACTGCTGTGTTCGGATGCAGGCTGAGTTGGCATCCCTTCACTCCCAGCTTCAGGCAGTGTTGGCTTCGGTCACACAGCTTGAGGCTGTTGCCAAGGGGCATCACTGTGGGGTTCCGGATGGGGGTTTGTCGGGGATGGCCAGCTCATCCCACGCATCCCCCGATCGGACTATGACTGTGGTTGCCCGGGATACTGCCCGCATTGAGGCTGATCCCTCACTGGTGGTAGAATGGGAGGTCGTCTCAAGGTGTGGCAGGGGGCGAAAGACATTCCGGAGGGCTGAACGGAAGGCCTCTCCAGTTTGTCTGACGAACCGGTTTCAGGCTCTGTCTCAGGCTGATACTGATCTTCGGCCTGACATGACTGTTTGTCCTGTTCCAGAGGTTGCCCCTCAGTCTGCAAGATCGGGGCGGTCGCAGAGGGTGGGCTTACTGGTAGTTGGGAGCTCCAACGTCAGGCGGGTAATGGGGCCCCTTAGGGATATGGCAGCAAGAGAGGGGAAGAAAACCAATGTGCACTCCGTGTGCATACAGGGGGGAGTCATTCCAGATGTGGGAAGGGTCCTTCCGGATGCCATGAAGGGTACAGGGTGCACCCATTCGCAGGTGGTCGCTCGTATCGGCACCAATGATGTGTGTCGCTATGGATCCGAGGAAATCCTCTCTGGCTTCCGGCGGCTATCTGATTTGGTGAAGACTGCCAGTCTCGCTAGTGGGATGAAAGCAGAGCTCACCGTCTGCAGCATCGTCGACAGGACTGACGGCGGACCTTTGGTACAGAGCCGAGTGGAGGGTCTGAATCAGAGGCTGAGACGGTTCTGCGACCGTGTGGGCTGCAGATTCCTTGACTTGCGCCATAGGGTGGTGGGGTTTCGGGTTCTGCTGTATAGGTCAGGAGTCCACTACACGCAACAAGTGGCTACACGGGTAGCAGGGGTTGTGTGGCATGGGCTGGGCGGTTTCTTAGGTTAGATGGCCTTGGGCAAGTACAGAAAGGGCAACAGCCTCAACGGGTGCGGGGCAAAGTCAGGACATGCGGGTACCAAGCAGCAATCGGTATTGTAATTGTAAACTGTCGAAGCTGCGTTGGTAAAGTACCGGAACTTCAAGTGCTGATAGACTACACCGAAGCTGAAATCGTTATAGGTACAGAAAGCTGGCTGAAGCCAGAGATAAATTCTGCCGAAATTTTTACAAAGGTACAGACGGTGTTTAGAAAGGATAGAGTGCATGCAACTGGTGGTGGAGTGTTCGCCGCTGTTAGTAGTAGCTTATCCTGTAGTGAAGTAGAAGTGGATAGTTCCTGTGAATTATTATGGGTGGAGGTTACACTCAACAACCGAGCTAGGTTAATAATTGGCTCCTTTTACCGACCTCCCGACTCAGCAGCATTAGTGGCTGAACAACTGAGAGAAAATTTGGAATACATTTCACATAAATTTTCTCAGCATGTTATAGTCTTAGGTGGAGATTTCAATTTACCAGATATAGACTGGGACACTCAGATGTTTAGGACGGGTGGTAGGGACAGAGCATCGAGTGACATTATACTGAGTCCACTATCCGAAAATTACCTCGAGCAATTAAACAGAGAACCGACTCGTGGAGATAACATCTTGGACCTACTGATAACAAACAGACCCGAACTTTTCGACTCTTTAAGTGCAGAACAGGGAATCAGTGATCATAAGGCCGTTGCAGCATCCCTGAATGTGGAACTTAATAGGAATATAAAAAAAGGGAGGAAGGTTTATCTGTTTAGCAAGAGTAATAGAAGGCAGATTTCAGACTACCTAACAGATCAAAACGAAAATTTCTGTTCCGACACTGACAATGTTGAGTGTTTATAGAAAAAGTTCAAGGCAATCGTAAAATGCGTTTTAGACAGGTACGTGCCGAGTAAAACTGTGAGGGACGGGAAAAACCCACCGTGGTACAACAACAAAGTTAGGAAACTACTGCGAAAGCAAAGAGAGCTTCACTCCAAGTTTAAACGCAGCCAAAACCTCTCAGACAAACAGAAGCTAAACGATGTCAAAGTTAGCGTAAGGAGGGCTATGCGTGAAGCGTTCAGTGAATTCGAAAGTAAAATTCTATGTACCGACTTGACAGAAAATCCTAGGAAGTTCTAGTCTTACGTTAAATCAGTAAGTGGCTCGAAACAGCGTATCCAGACACTCCGGGATGATGATGGCATTGAAACAGAGGATGACACGCGTAAAGCTGAAATACTAAACACCTTTTTCCAAAGCTGTTTCACAGAAGAAGACCGCACTGCAGTTCCTTCTCTAAATCCTCGCACAAACGAAAAAATGGCTGACATCGAAATAAGTGTCCAAGGAATAGAAAAGCAACTGGAATCACTCAATAGAGGAAAGTCCACTGGACCTGATGGGATACCAATTCGATTCTACACAGAGTACGCGAAAGAACTTGCCCCCCTTCTAACAGCCGTGTACCGAAAGTCTCTAGAGGAACGGAAGGTTCCAAATGATTGGAAAAGAGCACAGGTAGTCCCAGTCTTCAAGAAGGGTCGTCGAGCAGATGCGCAAAACTATAGACCTATATCTCTGACGTCGATCTGTTGTAGAATTTTAGAACATGTGTTTTGCTCGAGTATCATGTCGTTTTTGGAAACCCAGAATCTACTATGTAGGAATCAACATGGATTCCGGAAACAGCGATCGTGTGAGACCCAACTCACTTTATTTGTTCATGAGACCCAGAAAATATTAGATACAGGCTCCCAGGTAGATGCTATTTTTCTTGACTTCCGGAAGGCGTTCGATACAGTTCCGCACTGTACTACAGAATATCAGACCAGCTGTGTGGCTGGATTGAAGAGTTTTTAGCAAACAGAATACAGCATGTTGTTATCAATGGAGAGACGTCTACAGACGTTAAAGTAACCTCTGGCGTGCCACAGGGGAGTGTTATGGGACCATTGCTTTTCACAATATATATAAATGACTCAGTAGATAGTGTCGGAAGTCCCATGCGGCTTTTCGTGGATGATGCTGTAGTATACAGAGAAGTTGCAGCATTAGAAAATTGTAGCGAAATGCAGGAAGATCTGCAGCGGATAGGCACTTGGTGCAGGGAGTGGCAACTGACCCTTAACATAGACAAATGTAATGTATTGCGAATACATAGAAAGAAGGATCCTTTATTGTATGATTATATGATAGTGGAACAAACACTGGTAGCAGTTACTTCTGTAAAATATCTGGGAGTATGCGTGCGGACCGATTTGAAGTGGAATGATCATATAAAATTAATTGTTGGTAAGGCGGGTACCAGGTTGAAATTCATTGGGAGAGTCCTTAGAAAATGTAGTCCATCAACAAAGGAGAAGGCTTACAAAACACTCGTTCGACCTGTACTTGAGTATTGCTCATCATTGTGGGATCCGTACCAGATCGGGTCCCAGGGTTATTTGGTAACCGTGATAGCGTTACGGAGATGTTTAACAAACTCAAGTGGCAGACTCTGCAAGAGAGGCGCTCTGCATCGCGGTGTAGCTTGCTCGCCAGGTTTCGAGAGGGTGCGTTTCTGGATGAGGTATCGAATATATTGCTTCCCCCTACTTATATCTCCCAAGGAGATCACGAATGTAAAATTAGAGAGATTAGAGCGCGCACAGAGGCTTTCAGACAGTTGTTCTTCCCGCGAACCATAAGCGACTGGAACAGGAAAGGGAAGTAATGACAGTGGCACGTAAAGTGCCCTCCGCCACACACCGTTGGGTGGCTTGCGGAGTATAAATGTGGATGTAGATGTAGATGTAGATGTGTGATTCTAGTTCAAAATGACAGTGGACAATCTTGTGTGCTTATTCCCAAAGTGTTGCAAAAGAATGTGTTGCGATTGCTCCATCAAGGACATTGGGGAATTGTTCGCACAGTTAGCACAACTGCACTGTACTTTGTAGGGCATGGATGCTTACATTGAACAGATGATGTCACAGTGTCACACATGCATGGAAAACCAAACTGCTCCCCCACAGACATTCTCAGCTTGGTCTAAGACTCAATCGCCATGGCAATGAGTGCACATTGTCTTTGCAGGACCATATTGCAACACTTGTTGGCTCATAGTGGTAGACTCTTTTATCAAGTTCCCATTTGCAGTGCATATGGCTTCTACCACGTCACATAGCACAATTCCAATGTTTTGCATAGGTTGTCAGAAGTGCTTGTATCGGACAGTTCACTTCACGTGTTTGTGAACTGTTTGTGAATGAAATGGCATTTGACATCTAACAGGTGCTCTGTTTCACCCCCAGTCCTATGGGGAAGCAGAACACTTAGTACACACTTTCAAAGAACAAATGGCCAAGCTTCACACCTCTCACACATGGGAACAGCTGGTGCAACTCTTTGTCACCTCCTATCGCTCCCACCCAGGAGGCGGACCATCACCAGCAGAACTTCTGCATGGTCTCTGCCATCAGATGGTGCTACACTTGCTACACACACCACAGCATCCAGAGCCACTAGTGGTCCGCAAGTATCGCTTTGTGCCTGCGCGATCTTTTTCTTTTCAGGGTTTATGGCAACGATGGGTACTGAGAAAGAGGCATGATCCAGGAATGCATTGACTCTTTTATGTACTTAACTGCAGGTCCTAATGGTTTTGCAGCGCCGCCCCCAGAACCAAATTCATGAATGCCATTTGCCCCATGATTCTGCTGCTTTTATTACCCTAAGGTTCAAGGTCTCCCAGGACCATGTGGCCTTCGCAGCTGCCCACTGCTGTCACCAGGACACCCCAGGAGAAGCAGATGGATTATGTGCCCTCACCTTCGCACGCCAACTCAATGGACCTGGACCCGCCATTGCCCCACAACATGCCCTCAGTCCTGGAGATGTTTTCCAGAGGATGTTCCTGTTGGCTTACAAGCCGGATTGCAGGGTACAGTCGGGAGTACACCATCCTGCACAATCCTGCCTCCTGGCTCACCCCTACATCCAGCATCCTACCTCCCACTCCATTGTCATTCACATCTTTGCTACATGAAAACTGTGTGGCATTTCGTGGGGAAGGAATATGCTGGTGCAAACTGTCACTACCACACCTGTCAGCAAAGGTGTGGCAAGAAGATTGATAGGAGGTGCTGCATCAAGGGCGCCTGTCAGAAGGGAGGCCAGAGACAGACTCACAAGCTACATGCTGCCAATGCCTTCTCAACCACAAGTATTTAGATTGCTGCCGCCGACCGGAGGGCTCAGTCACTAGCTTACTCTCAATCACTAGCCTAGTCACTGTCGTAGTTGGCATCTGTCAGTTCACATCACCCGCTATGAGAGTGCATAGCGACCAGAGTAGTGTTTATAGTGGGACTTGTATTCACCAGCAGTGAGGCTAACATGGACTATTATTTTAAGAGCTGAAATGAACTTATACCACAACACACGGACCCTCTTAAAGACAAGTAGCTTCCTGTTAATGTAAATACAGAACCCTGTTAATACATGTGTGCAGTAGTGTTATAGAAAGAGAACAGAGCAAGCCGAGCATCACGTAATCATTTTTTTGCAGAATCTGCATTGATTCCTACAGGGGAGATTTTTTGTCTCCAGAAATGTCAAACTATGGTAGCATAGAACATGTTTCAAAATTCTACAGCATATTGACAGCAAGAAGATAGACCTATAGGTATGTGAGTAGCATAAAACATGTTTCAAAATTCTACAGCGTATTGACAGCAAGAAGATAGACCTAAAGATTTGTGATTTTGTGCAGCGACCCATCTTGAAAATAGGAATGTCCTGCACTCTTCTCCAATCACCAGAAACACTTCACTCTTCCAGAATCAGTTGCAGGCTAATGCTAGAAGAGGAGCAAGGTCTTTTACATACTCTGTGTAGACATATCCCGTCAGGTCCAGTGACCAGATACCAGGACATTTTATTGGGATTTAAAGATAATACCTGGCAGTGCCATTATCAACCAGTTACTGTTATGCTGATAAAATTTTTAGCTTTTCCTTATCTAAAACCAAAAGAGCACAAACAATAGTTACAGAATAATCGTTCAAAGCACCAAAAATTCTGTTATTGGTACATTTGACATCAGATTAAACTTCCTGTGTTTTCCTCTTCATATACCTTGAAATTTGTGCAGTAAGCAGTGAACTAGCAGCATGTCCCTATCTAACCTGAGTCATCCAACCAGAAAATGGGTAGGGGACCTGCAGTTTAATGTGGAATCCAAACTATGTTGTTTCTGACAACTTTTAAAATAGTTGTAGGCTAGGTTAAAAAAGGCTGAAAAAATATATGGTCCAACCAAGATTTGATCTCATGACATCTCAGTTTCCAGGCATAAACTTTATGCCAGACCACCAGAACTGACAAGAATGTGAATAGTTCATATATAGTTTTCGATGAGTGAGTTTGTATCAAAATATGTGACATATATGGTCACATCTTTTAACTGCATTGACTAAAAGCTCTACATTTTTTACACTACCAAGGGCCATAGATCTTAGTGCCTAACATCTACACCTTCCTGAGAAAAAAGGTCTTTACTCATGGACAGAAAGATGCACAATAACTGGCAAAAACAAATAAATAAATAAAATTGTGATACATGGAACTCTAAAAATCAACTAAATAGATTATCTCTGAAATTCAAAGAACCAAGAAATATGAAACAAACTCACTTAGACAATTGGTTTCAGAAGAGTCACTTTGCCACTAATCAATGTCAACTGGTTTTGGCTGAAATTTTGTATTGTCTTGAAAGCTCCTAATGCAAATATATCTGTTTTTCCAAAATATCCCATAGTCACTTCATACTTTTGTAAAGCAAGGTCAAATTTTGTGAGTATGATAACATATTGTGAAGATTGCAGATCAAACATATTTCATTTACAGTAAGCTACAATTGTTTGCTATTATTGTGAATGCTATGTAAACTTGTAGTTAAACAGAATTTACCTGGCAAGAAACTTGGCAAGTTGGTTGGAGTCACGGTCACATTCAGCTTCACTCAGTTCTTGGCTGTTTGAAAATCCAGATGGTGGCTGCAAGTGATAGCTGAGGACATTGGCATCAACTTCTGGGGAGCTTGATTCATAGCTATTGTGGGGGGAAAAAAATCAGTTCCTTAATGTCATTTGTCAGATAATTG
This sequence comes from Schistocerca serialis cubense, assembly GCF_023864345.2. Taxonomy (NCBI): domain Eukaryota; kingdom Metazoa; phylum Arthropoda; class Insecta; order Orthoptera; family Acrididae; genus Schistocerca; species Schistocerca serialis. The sequence goes on along the minus strand of NC_064638.1, from coordinate 1,253,396,977 downwards.
GTACATAATACAATTATGTAATGTTAGTTTGATAATTCATGTGTTACTCTTCCATCTGTAGAGGTACTACACAAAAGCGCTTATGATTGCTGATACATAACCCCCAGATCCGTTTCCCTTTCTGTTATTCTATTCTAGTCTTTTGTTGTTGTGGTCTTCAGTCCTGAGACTGGTTTGATGCAGCTCTCCACGCTACTCTATCCTGTGCAAGCTTCTTCATCTCCCAGTACCTACTGCAACCTACATCCTTCTGAATCTGCTTAGTGTATTCATCTCTTGGTCTCACTCTACGATTTTTACCCTCCATGCTGCCTTCCAATACTAAACTGGTTATCCCTTGATGCCTCAGAACATGTCCTACCAACCGATCCCTTCTTCTAGTCAAGTTGTGCCACAAACTTCTCTTCTCCCCAGTCCTATTCAATACTTCCTCATTAGTTATGTGATCTACCCATCTAATCTTCAGCATTCTTCTGTAGCACCACATTTCGAAAGCTTCTATTCTCTTCTTGTCCAAACTAGTTATCTTCCATGTTTCACTTCCATACATGGCTACACTCCATACAAATACTTTCAGAAACGACTTCCTGACACTTAAATCTATACTCGATGTTAACAAATTTCTCTTCTTCAGAAACGATTTCCTTGCCATTGCCAGACTACATTTTATATCCTCTCTACTTCGACCATCATCAGTTATTTTACTCCCTAAATAGCAAAACTCCTTTACTACTTTAAGTGTCTCATTTCCTAATCTAATTCCCTCAGCATCACCCAACTTAATTCGACTACATTCCATTATCCTCGTTTTGCTTCTGTTGATGTTCATCTTACATCCTCTTTTCAAGACACTATCCATTCGATTCAACTGCTCTTCCAAGTCCTTTGCTGTCTCTGACAGAATTACAATGTCATCGGCGAACCTCAAAGTTTTTATTTCTTCTCCATGGATTTTAATACCTACTCTGAATTTTTCTTTTGTTTCCTTTACTGCTTGCTCAATATAGAGATTGAATAACATCGGGGAGAGGCTACAAGCCCGACTCACTCCCTTCCCAACCACTGCTTCCCTTTCATGTCTCTCGACTCTTATAACTGCCATCTGGTTTCTGTACAAATTGTAAATAGCTTTTCGTTCCCTGTATTTTACCCCTGCCCCCTTCAGAATTTGAAAGAGAGTATTCCACTCAACATTGTGAAATGCTTTCTCTAAGTCTACAAATGCTAGAAAAGTAGGTTTGCCTTTCCTTAATCTAGCTTCGAAGATAAGTCGTAGGGTCAGTATTGCCTCACGAGTTCCGATATTTCTACGGAATCCAAACTGATCTTCCCCAAGGTTGGCTTCTACTAGTTTTTCCATTCGTCTGTAAAGAATTCGCATTAGTATTTTGCAGCTGTGACTTATTAAACTGATAGTTTGGTAATTTTCACATCTGTCAACACCTTCTTTCTTTGGGATTGGAATTATTGTATTCTTCTTTAAGTCTGAGGGTATTTCGCCTGTCTCATACATCTTGCTCACCAGATGGTAGAGTTTTGTCAGGACTGGCTCTCCCAAGGCAGTCACTAGTTCCAATGGAATATTGTCTACTCCTGGGGCCTTGTTTCGATTTAGGTCTTTCAGTGCTCTGTCAAACTCTTCACGCAGTATCGTATCTCCCATTTCATCTTCATCTACATCCTCTTCCATTTCCATAATATTGTCCTCAAGTACATCGCCCTTGTGTAGACCCTCTATATACTCCTTCCACCTTTCTGCTTTCCCTACTTTGCTTAGAACTGGGTTTCCATCTGAGCTCTTGATATTCATACAAGTGGTTCTCTTTTCTCCAAAGCTCTCTTTAATTTTCCTGTAGGCAGTATCTATCTTACTCCTAGTGAGATAAGCCTCTACATCCTTACATTTGTCGTCTAGCTATCCCTGCTTAGCCATTTTGCACTTCCTGTCGATCTCATTTTTGAGACGTTTGTATTCCTTTTTGCCTGCTTCATTTACTGCATTTTTATATTTTCTCCTTTCATCAATTAAATTCAATATATCTTCTGTTACCCAAGGATTTCTACTAGCCCTTGTCTTTTTACCTACTTGATCCTGTGCTGCCTTCACTACTTCATCCCTCAAAGCTACCCATTCTGTTCTACTCTATTCTATTGTATTCTCTCTCTCTCTCTCTCTCTCTCTCTCTCTCTCTCTCTCTCTCTCTCTCTATGTTTACCTCTGACTTTCCAATAAGTCAATTCTTCAGAATTGTAGACAGATATTTTTATGGAGTAAGAGGACAGATTGAAAGCAATAAAGGAATTGATCGTCATTCAGCCATAAAGATCGTAAAGCTGTCTTTGGATTGAATGTTGGTTTGTGAACGCTGTGGTATTTTACGTGTTATTTTACTAGGTATGGTCCTGTTGGAGGTTGTATGCCCTTGCCTTCACTTGTATTTTAACTGGCTCCAGCCATTATAGAGGTACTTACAGTGTATTGTGGACTCTGAAACATGGTATAACATGGTATTTTCCACTTTTTACAAAGAAGTAGTTAGTGACAGAAAAAGAACCTGTGACCAACTAAGGCTAGAACTTCGGATTTGTCACTGATTCTTACCTAGGGATAGGAAATAGGAGCCCATGACTAGACACTCAAGAAGAAGTATTAAACCATTTATTGAAAAACATACCTCATGAGACTCTTGACTCTGTACACATGCCTCTGATGTCATGATTCTGCAGCACTCAGAATCTGAAGACAACAACAGGCTCAGACTCCTGCAGAATGAGTCAGTAGGCTTAGTCACAAATGGAGAATTTGCCTTCTCGTCACAGTGAAAAGCCGAAATGTAATCTGGAGGCATGCAATGGCAGGGGATGCACAAGGAAAATTCAGTCATTTCATCTGAGCTGTATCATTCATATGGCATGCGTAGAAGAGAACTATACTAAACTCAGTATTTGTAATCCATATTGATGGTGGCCCATCGGGACCATCCGACTGCCGTGTCATCTTCAGCTGAGGATGCGGATAGGAGGGGCATGTGGTCAGCACACCACTCTCCCGGTCGTTATGATGGTTTTCCTTGACCGGAGCTGCTACTATTCAGTCAAGTAGCTCCTCAGTTGGCATCACGAGGCTGAGTGCACCCCGAAAAATGGCAACAGTGCATGGCAGCCCTGATGGTCACCCATCCAAGTGCCGGCCACACCCGACAGCGCTTAACTTCGGTGATCTGACGGGAACCCGTGTATCCACTGTGGCAAGGCTGTTGCCTCATATTGATGGTAGTGAATAATATATCTTGGGCTTGAGAACGTTTCATGGATGTCCCAAAAAATAAAATGCAAAATCATGTCTATTCTCGATATAGTAGTTTCAAGAGACAAAATACAGACTCAGATATTTCAAGGTTTTCAGGTGTCAACTAGTAGCACCTCTTAGTAAGTTTCTAGTGCAGTTATGATTAATAACTTTTCTGTGTTACTCACTTTCTGCAGGTGAGAGGTTTTTTTTATATGTATTTTGATTGTACCGAGATAAATATAGTAACCATGCATTAGGTTGGTTTTCTTTTTAGTAGCCTCATGTAGTTACTTCCTTACTTACCTCTGCTCTATCTTCACATACATGAAATGTTAAATGCATTTGTTCACCGGCATATTTTGACTTTAGAATTTGTTTAGGAGACAAACCGTGTTAACAAGAACTTGCACCACAGAGTATAGTTGCTTTAATATTAATTTTACATATGAAAATGAAACCTTCTATCAAACAAAATAATGCTATAAGCAGCTGTTAGTTTTAGAACTGCTCTTTCCTTTGAATAGTTTCTGTAATGACTGAATGTACCTGGACACTTAAAACAAGTGTTCTAACAGTAGAGCAAATTGACATTTATTGATGGGTAAGAATTGGTCACTGCAACAGTATGAACATACAGAGAAGGTTGAAAATCCAAAATTTACAAAAATAATGCACATCATATGTTGTGCCATTCTAAGTGTCATTGGGAACAGATGCCTTCTTTCTCCTAAGGAAATACTGCCTGGAAATATTTATCAATTGATTCTATCAGTTTTGATGTTTCCACTGTCAATATTTTGCCATAGACTTCTGGAAGTGATTTCATTATATCACTTTTATTTGCAATATGGTTGTTTTTAGTGCAGCACTCTAAGATATTGCACAAATTATGAACATAAGTAAATGGACTGGAATGTTACCTGTTCTTGAGTATTGTGCAGGAAATGCATCATAGAATTTCTGGCAGTATTCTCAGTGCCACTGTGCTGTTGCAAGATAAAACTGTTGAATCCAAATCTTTACTCGTAAAACCACCATATAGTGTGTCATAGAAGGTACTATATTTTCTGGTGTCTCCAATGCAAATCTAGTTTTTCTTTCTTCTTTGTATTTGTGAAATTTTGGCTTCAGTATATCAGCACATCACCTTACCTTCAAACTTTATGGTTGGAATTACTGTACATGCCTCAACTGCATCTCTGGACATGCTACATGTAAAGTCCAAAATATAAATCAAATCAGTCAACTAAATATCCTCTCTGATACAGAAAAAAATATATTGTTTTCATTAAGGGCTGAATAATCTTGTACAAAGTTTAGAGCAAAGATATGTCACAGACTAATTCAGTGGAAGAGCAAATATGACTTTGTTCATTGAAAAACAATAAAATGCATTTATGAATACCATCAAAACTTTGTTTAGTTCTTTGTCATTTTCTCATATAAATAGCAAGAGTGTGGCCTTTTGAGTGTTTATTTTGTTCATGTAACAACCATATTTGAAGTTATGGCAGCTGCAGCCAGGTGATACGAAGCTTAAGTAAAGAGTTTAAGACTCACCCCGGCAGCTGCACTCCTAGGAAATTGTTCTTCCACTAATGGTATGCTTCATATACCTGATAGAGAGAGGACAGTACAGTCCATTTTTCTTGATATCATGAATCATGAGATTGTTGAGAATTTGGCTAGTTTTCTCAAAACTATCTAGCATGACAAATTCACATACCTACACTTATCCACTGAGCCATCAAGCTACACTATAAGGAATAAAATATCGAATGTAGATAGTTATTAATTAGCTCCCTACTCGTGTAAATCAAATAGATAATAGACAAACTGCATAATTTACAAAAAAAAAGGGTTATGCCGGATAACACCTATTTGTATTATATGTAGATCAATAAATAAAAGTGTGTGTTTGTGAGTTAATCCTGGAAAACTGAGTGCTTGTAATTGCTACATTACTGAAAATGAGCGTTTGGCATCATTGGCCAGAAAGCCCCTTACTGGGCTGGTCTGGCCGCCTTGGTGCAGGTCTTATTACATTCAATGCCACATTGGGTGACCTGCGCGCCGGATGGGGATGAAATAATGATGAAGACAACACAACACCCAGTCCCTGAGTGGAGAGAATCCCCGACCCAGCCGGGAATCGAACCCGGGCCCCTTAGGACGTCAGTCCGTCACGCTGACCATTCAGCTATCAGGGCAGACAGTACAGTACTTAGTTTTACACTGTAAAATTTTCGTGACTAAGCTTGATAATTTACTGTGTTATTTTCTGGACAGAACTGAAGACTCAATAATTTCTTACTGAAGTCTGACAAAGAATTATCTAGGAATGCTCCCAGCCATTAAAGCACTTGGTCTATTGTTCAACATTTGCCAATTCAAGTAGTTCACGATACTCTCAAGTTCTCTGAAAGATGTAGTCATGTTACAAGCTAGAATTAATCATTCATATGCATATTCATTAACATATAGGCAGGCAACCCAATGTAAAGTTAAATCGCAGTAATTAACTTGGTGGCACACTCAGTTGAGAAGTAAGTAGAAAACAAAATAAAACTATTTAATGAAAGGCTAACAATATATTTAAAAGAAATTTTAAGAAAATATTGATAGGGCTGAAATATTTAAAAGGGTGCTGTGCTCATACTAAACTCCATATATTTCTCATTATATTTCTCATTATATTTTGTACTGCCATGTTTGTTCTCACTTGCTTCAATGTCTAATAAATGCATTTACAATATCTAAAGTGTGTTATTACCGACCTGTGATATGTGATAACCACAGTGGTGACACAGACATCATCGTTGTATGTTCGTGAGTTGAGTTATCTTGTGCTTAACTTCATCATTAACGGACTTTGTATGCCAGCCCACATTGTCTTTGGAACAATGGATCTACCAGTGTCTTTTGGTGCTAGGGCTACGTATTCTATTAACTGTGCTGGTCAGGTGTGCCTAATGTGCGGACACTAAACCTTAACTGGCTCAACATGTCCACCACCAAGTGCAACTACACAGCAAAGGCCACTACATGGACAGTGCATGCTGCCTAGTGACACTGTGGAAAATAACCTAGTTAAGAACATTGTAGTTTACCCCTCAGCTACGCAGTCTCCTTCCATTTGGTTTGATGTGCCTACGAAGTTTCAGAACTGTGATGTGAACATTCCAATGCATGTGGCTGCACATTCTTATATACCTAGTGTCGCAACACTCCCCTCCCCCCCATATGCCGTCTTGGCAATGCTGGACGCCTCAACCGCACTGGTTTCTGCAACTGTCGCTCCATGGTTACACCATGATCACCTTCCGCCTGCTTTCATAATGGTGCTGGTGCTGGTTATGAGGTCAAGCCCCCCCCCCCTCCCCCCTGTGGCAGCACCACGACCACCTTCCGCCCACTGTTGCAACGGCGCCAGCCATTACACCTGCGCCGTGTTCGTTGTCAGGCCTGCAGTTGGGACACACTGTGCTGACCTTTCCACCTGCTCACTCCACACCATGTGCTACATGCCCCCCCCCCCCCCCCCCCCACATGCAGACCTCGAGCGCCATACCATCCACCGCTACTGCACATCCCTGGTGTCGGGGGCTTCCTGCTCTGCACGCATGGATCTTTGCCTGCCAGTGCTGCATCAACATGTGTTACCTGGCAGGTATCCCAAGCTGCCTGCTCTGCAAGAAGATAACCCTAAGACTTGGTTCACATTAGTGGATCACCTACTGGATATCCACAGTATTTCGGACAATGTTGCCCATTTTGTCTGCCTGGTGAGTCACCTCCACGCTCATCCTGACCTCATCAGCAATCTGCCCCTCTCACCATCCCCCTTGCCCAAGTATTCAACGACAAAAGCACTGCCCATCGAGTGCCTTTGGTGCCCATCAGCAGAGGGTATCCACCACATTATTCAAGATGAACACCTTGACGACCGCATACCTTTGCAGCTTTGGCAGCGCCTTCATCCATTAATTGATGATCAAGCATTACCTGACGCCATGCTTTGGACTTTGTGGATCGTGAAACTGCCTTCGGACATACAACTTCACCTACTATCTCATGTCGCTGACCCTCTTGAAGCTGATCGAGCTTATACTATCATTCGTCACCAACACCGCCTGTCACGGACATCTCCATCACCCTCAGTTGGCATTCCTACATTTTCGGTTCCGCACTCTGCCGGCAGAGGCCAGTGCGCTTTCCTCAGCTGTCTGTCAGGAGCTGCCACCTACAGGAGATACTGCTGTGGCCTCCCGACAGTAGCCAACCTCGCTCGAGCAACAGCCCGAGTGGCCACCACCGATGACACAGCTAACCGCGGCCCCCTCCCACTCCACACCACCTCGCCTCCAAGCTTACCCGCTATGCTGCTGCAATCCTACTTATGGGGACACCACATGCAACTGTCGCATGCCTTGCACTTACCCAAATAATTTCGGTGGGCATATTCAGGTGCCACGTCTCACCATGCTCCTTCACGGCACCTACCATCTGATGCCACACCATTGGCTCCAACGGTGCGATGCCTCTATATCACTGACTTTTCATCGGGCTCTCGCTTTCTCGTTGACACCAGCACCGATGTCAGCATATTTCCGGCCAAGCATGCAGGCAGCATGCTTTCACCTGCTAACATCGCTTTGATTGCTCAAATCACTCTCCTATCATGGTTCTTGGCTCCATTGAGATGTCACTTCACCTATCACCAGTCCACATCTTCCCCTGGACTTTCCATATAGCCAACATGGATGAACCTGTGACTGGGTTGGACTTTCTACGCCATTACAAACTTTCACCTGGCTTGCAGGCTGCCACACTCTGCCACGTGTCTGTTCCATACCTGAACAAGTTCAGCACAACTGCGCTCTCCACCTCCCTGGCTACACTTTCCACATGTTCATGTCTGCTCGAGCGTATTACTACATGGCTCTCTGATTTGTCAGAGGTGTGCACACAAATTGACGTACTCTACACCAAGAACGATGCATTATTCACTCGCATTGCCTCTGTCTCTGCTGAAATGTTACACATACGGCGCACAGTACATAGCCTATCTGCAGAACCACAGCAAGGTGAACCAACACATTCATCTACTCCGTCTTCTCACCACATTGCTCCTGTGTCAAGCATTCCACCAACTGCTGCCATTTCCAAATCGCCACAGATGAATCTCCAAGACACAACTGTTCACGCTACTCAGGATTCCTTGCATCGCGTGGCTTCTGCGCCATGCATTCCTTCATCGACTACAGCTGACACCCTAGCCACTCTGCCCCGACCCTGCAAAGTTAATGAACCGCCATTGCATCTCGACCCCTCTTGCCCCCCCTCCCTGGTCTCACTTTGCAGATATCAGCTATCAGTAATGGCACTTGTCATAGGATTCGTGCCATAGACCTGTATGTTATAAGGCTAGGTGCCTTAATGCTTCCAAACTTCTGCGCCCAAAAGAAATCGTTCAGGATTTGTCGTCTTCAGGTTTCCTCCGCCCCTCCAATAGCAACTAGTCTTCACCTATCCAACTTTTTGCTTAAAAGAACAGCTCCTTACACATTTGCAGGAACTAGAGGTCCCTTGATGCTCGCACAATTATCAATAATGATCCCATTCCTCATATCCAGGATTTCATGCAATGATTACATGGTTCTAAGTTCTTCTCTGTTTTAGATTGTTCGAAGGCATACCATCAAATCCCTATGCATCTGTCGGACATTCCGAAGACGGCCATCATCACACCATTCAGCTTATTTGAATACTGTTACATGCCTTATGAGTTGAAAAATGCTGTGCAGTCATTGGCAGCGGTTGATTGATTCCATTTTGCTACCTCTGCCATTTGCTTTCGCTTACTCTTAGATGACATACTGATCTTTTCCTCCTCTGTTGAGGAGCATTATCAAGTCCACCTTGATGCAGTCCATTTGGCCCTCACTGCCAACGGCATGGTGATCAACGATGATAAATCTCAACTCTGTTCCACATCAGTTACGTTCCTAGGCAATACTGTCTATGGTGATGGCCTCTGACCCATGGAGTCTCATATCAAAACCATAGTTGATCTCCCTCTTCCTAAAGATTATGCTCAACTCCATCGTTTTCTGGATATGGCAAACTTTTATCGCCGATATCCCTCAGGCTGCCTCTGTCCAATTGGCCCTCACCAATGTCCTCGCTGCAAAAACACCACAGGGAGATGGAAGTTGGACTGGACCAAACCTACAGTCGATGCATTTGGTTATCTTAAAACTGCCCTCGCCAAAGCCGTCACACTCGCCCACCGTGACCCTGAGGCTCGTGTTTCGATCATGACTGATGCTAGTGACTCAGCTGTGGGTGCTGTCTCCAAACAGCACAACCGGCGACTCCACCCAACCGCTCCACTTCTCTTCCAAGAAACTGACTAAGAACCAGTGTAAGTGATCGGCTTTTGACTGTGAGCTTCTTGTGATGTACGAGGTGATTAAACACTTTCATAGTGACCTCGAGGGGCAACCTTTCATGATCTACTCAGATGCTAACCACACCATTGAATTTGGATGAGCTCGGCTGCCTTCAGACTGAAGACATTGATATACAGCGACTAGTTTTGGACAATGAGTCATCACTCACTGTCCAACCTCATGTCCTGCACGAGTTGACGACCCCAGTCCTTTACAACTTCTCTAAGGGCACTCCTCGCCACTTGGTACCCTCCGCTCTTCAGTGCAGGGGTTTTTAATTCTTTGCCCAACTTGGCCCATCCTGAAACGCAGGCCACAACGAGGCTGGTTACTGGATGCTTCGTCTAGCCCAGCATGAAGCATGACTGCTGCACATGGACCCGCGTGTGCGTCCCATGCCAGCATAGCAAGGTCGGCAGGCACACTCAATCTCTATTATGCTCCTTTGCTGAAAACATATTTACATAACTGCTTATATTGTGAGCACATTTTTAATATTGTGTGTGGCCACTGTTTTTATGAGAAAAGAACCCAGCCAGGCATGTTCACAAATACACCTTTCTATGTGCTTCAGGGAAACATAAAGGTAATTAGTTTACAGCTGAAATGGAGGAAATTATATTGTTGGAGGTGAACTGCAATCACAAGTGGAATGCTCATGTCCAGCTGAATTAGTTAACTCAAATGGATGATTAATGCAGAAGGTGAGACAACAGTACACAATTCCATTTCATTGTTATAGATGGCACCTCTTGCAACTTTGTCAGAATAACTGGTGCCCACTATGATTTGTAGTTTGAGAACTCCTACAGAATAGTGGATGAGCAGGCAGAAAACAAAATTTTGAATTTAAGTGCTACAAGGTGGTGGCAAGCATAAGAACAGTGAGAGAGAAAAAAGAAAAATCTCGTCAATTTTGAAATACTCAGAATCTCTGTTACTAAATGGCTGAATCTGTTCATGGTTCACAGCACAATGACCTAGCTGAATGTTGCCTATCTAATCGCTTTCAGGGGCAACAAAATTTTTGTTTTCAATATTTTGTATAATTACTGACCACATTTAAAAATTTCGAATGCTGTCACAACCTGCTCATTAAGAGGCATAATCTTATGTCAAAGGTTTAAGACAGTATGACAAGTGTTACAGTTATAAACTATCTATATATCTTGAGGCAGTATAACTCACTGTGTGGAAATACCTGGGCTATACTCATTCAGTATTTGAGATGAAAGCACTTAGTGAATTGCAACATACTTTACACAAAATTTCAAACCGTTACAAAACTTTCTCTTGCTGACACCCACCCAGAATGATTAAAGGAAAAAAAGAGTATTGCTAATTACATTTTTGCTGTTCTTGTGGTAAAACTGCCACATCAGGCATGACATTTTAATTTATTACTTTGTCACTACTACTCTTTTTGGAACACATTTTGCAGACAGTACCCACAGACATCACTGAATGTACTTGGAAACTTATACCAATATGAAATACACAGTTCAGGAGATATGACATCATAAACATTGAGGGGTGTGAAAAACCAGCTTTTGCTTACAGAAGATCATAAATTACACAGACTATATTCATCCAGTGTTTGACAGTGAGAGCACTTAGCATCTCACAACAAACTTTTAAGAAAAATTTGAAACCTCTTCTAAACTTTTACTCACTTACATGCTTAATGTCAAATATATAAGTGATTTATAAAGTAATCAGAAGTTTGAAACTGTTCTATGCATGGATATTCAATTCTTTTTCAGAATCAGGTTTTACTAGGTGTTGGCTAAATAAAGTAAAAAGTAAAGCTGCCACCAACCAAGAACACAGCTAGTTATAGGGGTACCTATGGTTTAATGTGGGGCATGAACCATGGTGTTGCCTAAACAGGAGAACCAATTTCATTAACAAATTCTTTAATGGAGAGGACACTATGAGCTGCATATGGGATGCTGGGTGTGAACTAAATAAGGATATCATGGGCTACTAAGCAGATGAAACCAATAGTACCATTGTCAATTTGAAACTTTAGATCCACAAACCATGAAAAAGGCTGTGAGTCATTTTCTTTGAATTAGACAAAGAATTTAGTTCACAAATTGAAATACATGGCAGCTGGCCTTGATGGCATCATTCACTATCATTTGAAAAGGTAATCCGTCACTGGTTTGAATATCATACTAAATACTATTTCCAGCTGGAAACAGCTAGCATCCGTATCTTAAGCTTGGAAAAGTCACACTATTATGAGAAGAAAAGTTGCTACTCACCGTTTACCATAGATGCTGAGACAGATAGGCACAACAAAAAGATTTTCACACTTGAAGCTTTCGGCCAATGGCCTTTGTCAACAATAGGTACACGTACACACACACACCCTCATGCACACGCAACTCACACACATGACTGTAGTCTCAGGCAACTGAAATCGCACTGCGAGCAGCAGCACCAGTGCATGATGGGAGTGGCGACTGGGTGGGGAAAGGAGGAGGCTGGGGCGGATAGGGGGAGGGATAGTATGGTGGGGATGGCGGACAGTGTAGTGCTGCAGGTTGGGCGGCGGGCTGGGGAGGGGGAGGGGGGGGGAGGGAAGAGCTGAAAAGGAGAGAAGTAGAAATAAATAAATAAATGAAATTAAAAAGGCTGGATGGGTGAGGACAGCAACTAACGAAGGTTGAGGCCAGACCATTATGGGAACATAGGAGGTACTGCAGAGAAAGTTCCCACCTGCGTAAGTCATGGAAAGTTCCCACCTGCATTATTTGGAAAAACTGGTGTTGGTGGGAAGGATCCATATGGCACACGCTGTGAAGCAGTCATTGAAATGAAGAATATCATGTTTGGCAGTGTGTTCAGCAACAGGGTGGGCCACTTGTTTCTTGGTCACAGTTTGTCAGTAGCCATTCATGCGGACAGACAGCTTGTTGGTTGTCATGCCTACACACAATGCAGCACAGCGGTTTGCAGGTTAGCTTGTAGACCACATGATTGGTTTTACAGGTAGCCCTGCCTTCGATGGGATAGGTGATGGTGGTGACTGGACTGGAGTAGGTGGTGGTGGGAGGAAGTATGGGACAGGTCTTGCATCTAGGTCTATTAAGGTCTATTACGGGGCTATGACCATGAGGTATGGAATTGGGAGCATGGGTTGTGTAAGGATCGACGAGTATATTGTGTAGGTGCATACTACGTTCCTGTAACCCTCCTGGCCTTAACCTTCTTTAGTCACTGTCCTCGCCCATCCAGCCCCTTCCCTGCTCCCATTCCAGCACTACACAACCGTCATTCCACCACCACATCCAGTCTTCTTTTTTTATTTTATTTATTTATTTCTGTTTCTCTCCTTTTCCACTACACCCCCCCCCCCCCCCCCCCCGCCGTCCACATTTCTTCCCTGCACGCCCACGCCGCCGCCCAACCTGCCGCACTTCACTGTCCACCATCCCCACCATACTATCCCCCCCCCCCCTTTCCCCGACCCAGCCTCCTCCTTTCCCCCATCCAGTCGGCTACTCCCATCATGCACAGGTGCTGCTGCTCGCAGTGTGGCTTCGGTTGCCTGAGACTACAGTCGTGTGTGTGAGGATTTGTGTTTGTGTGAGTGTGTGTGTGCGTATGTGTAGCTATTGTTGACAAAGGCCATTGGCTGAAAGCTTTAAGTGTGAAAATCTTTTTGTTGTGCCTATCTGTGACTCAGCATCTCCACTATATGGTGAGTAGCAACTTTCTTTCTCATAATATTGTTACAATTCATGCTGGATCTTCCATTGTTTGCTTGGAAAAGTCAACTAGAGATGCCCACTCACATACCAAATGTCTCATCATCCAATTAGTGATGCAGATGAGTTGACAAGATTCCTGCTATTCTTAGCTACTCTCACTGCCAGGGAAGTGAACTTAGAAAAATTAAATTTATATGTGTTACACAAGCAGTAATGAGGCAAATCAGTTAATTTGTTTAGTTTGCATGCAATACATGGAATTGTCACATTTTTAAGTACTCTGCTAGAGACATGAGAGAGAACAATCAATTTATAGAATACTGTTTGTGATTGTGTGATATGTTATACACAAGTGTGACAATGATGAATACTATAATTTTGGCTTATTCCACACAAAACTTTGAAAAATAGGGATCACGTGAGCCACAATCTGAGACAGGTAGCTAAATGGAAGTCTATCATATGAAAAGGGTATATCAAGATGCTGATTTTTTTTGACGTCATCATTTATGTGTGTATAAGGTGCTTCATGCTGCAAGTTAGTGTAATGTTGTTTTCTTCTGTATGTATACCATTTATTTCTTTGAAATTTTGAACAGAATTTCTATTCTTTCTGTGTACTTGAAGGAATCTGAGATATGCTCATACACAAAATTCTGTCATTGCAGCATGTATTAAGATCTTCTGCCAAGATTAATGAAACACCGATGTACCTTGAATATGGCAGAGAAAGAAAGAAAGAAAGCCTATATCAGCACAGTTAGTAAGCACCAAGCATCAGATAAAATCAAAATGTGACCAGCTTGTAGAGACAAACCTTGACTACCTGGCATGCACCTGTGTTGGTCTTTCAACACTGCTCAGTGGATGCTGATGAGGTGTTCGCCTCCTTCTTGGAAGGGGTGAAATCTCATTAGATTCTGGACTTGAGTCAGCATGGTACATCTCTGAAAGAGAATTATTCCTTGTGTGAATCATGTAGCTGTATGCACTTTAGATGAGTTGCTTGAAGATATATGGCTGTTGTTCACAATCCACAGCTTAAATGCATTTTTCAAAATGTTTCAGTTGTTCAAATATAGGTACACAGTGAGAATACTTTTTGTTTTATGCCAAAGATGCAGTACTGTAGCATTTCAGGAAATGTATTTTGGTCAAATGCGACTGTAGTCAAATAGAATTACAATAAAATAAATCTTAAGTTAATTTTTACTTATGAGGCACAAACTGTGACAGAAAACAGACAGATTGTCACAAATCAGCTAATGTGTGACACCAGTGAGTCTTTCATCTAGAATTAGAGAGGAGAGCCATTGGAGGAAACAGTAACAATCAGGAAATATTTAAGGCTGAAAAGCAGACAAATTGTATTTAGTCCCATAAATATTTATTACTATTTGGATTTAGGCTTATTAGGCCATTATCTGGTAACAAAGATTATTGCCTGATCATGGCCTGATAAGTCAAAAATTGATTAGTAATAAACAAATATTAATGGTACAAAATGCAGTTTCCTTGCTTTTCATTCCTATATATGAAATTCTTCTATAAAGAAGTAACAGATAATCCATTAACACAATCAGGCATTATTTAAGAATGGTTTCAGTACCATGGACAAACAAAGATATCAGTCACAGCATACCATTTCACTGTGCCATTTCACTGTGACTCACAAAGGCATGTAACATTTAACAGAATGTCACCTACAGCAATAATTACAGACCATTATAAAAACTTAAACAAGATTGACTCCTATGGAAAGGATAGACTGCTACGCACAGACCATTTAGCTACACAAATTTATTATTATGACTATTATTATATCACATAGAGGAGGCATTGAATCACAGGCTTGTGGTGGGGAGGCCTTAGACTTCTAGCAACATACAGACCCCTGCGACATAAAGACCTTAACTTACCACATCAGTTAATGTAGAGGTTTGTATCAGTGATCAGAAGGCTGTGATAGCAACTGTAACTACGGGTGTGATGAGGAATGTTAAGAATGGTAGAAAAATAAGAGTGACAGGATACAAATTAAAGAGTATCTGAATAGTCAAAATCATATATTCAGGGTTAAGGATGAAGATGTGGAGCAAAAAGAGAAAAAAACTTTAAAAGCATCGTTCAGTATGCCTTAAACCAGTGTGTTCTGAGTAAGGTCTCAAGTAATGGGGAAGACCAACTGTGGTTTAATAGCTGTGCTAGAAAACTGCTGTGTAAACAAAGAGAGCTTCATCACCGATTTAAAAGAAGTGAAAACCTAGCTGACAAACAGAAACTGAATGAAACAAAAGTGAGCCTAGGGAGAGCTGTGAGAGAGGCATACAGTGATTCTGAAAGTAAAATTTTGTCAACCAATCTTAGTAAAGACCCTAAGAGGTCTTGCTCTTGCATAAAATCAGTAAGCATTTCGAAATCCTCCATCCATTCACTCAGTGACCATACTGGCACTGCAGAGAGAAGGTTGAAATACTGAATTTGGTCTTCTGAACTGAACACAGTCCCTCCTTTCAATGATCATATGAACATCAAAATGGCAGAAGTTGAAAAAACCAGTTGTGGAATAGAAAAGCCACTGCAGTCACTTAGTAATGGAAAGGAATCATGCAGGACCAGATGAGATACCTATAAGATCCTACAAAGATAATGTAAAAGAATTTGCTCCCCTTCTAGCAGCAGTTTATCATAGATTACTGGAACAGCGAAAGGTACCTGGTGAGTGGAAAAAGGCACTGGTCATTCCTATTTTCAAGAATGGTCATAGAACAAATGCACTTAATTATAGCCACATATTGTCGATGTCAGTCTGTTGAAGAATTATGGAACATGTTTTATTCTCAAGAATTATGACATTTTTGAAGAAAAAAAAATGCCTCTGTAAAAACCAGCATGGATTCTGCAAACAGAGATTTTACAAAACTCAGCTTGCTCTGCTCCTCCATGTAATCTATAGCACTCTAGACAACAGCACTCAGGTTGGTCCCATGTTCCTTGACTTCGTGAAGGTATTTGACATTATCCCACACTGTCATTTAGTGAAAAAAATGAGCTTACTGAGTATTGGACCAGATTTATGATTGGATTCAAGACTTGCTTGCAGATAGAACTCAACATGTTACATTTAATGGAACAAAATCAACAGACGTAAATGTAATTTCTGGAGTACCCCAAGGAACTGTGATAGGGCCATTACCGGTATGCAGTGTATTTAAATCATCTAGTAGAAATCACTGGAAGCTATTTCAGTCTGTTTGCAAGTGATGCAGCTGTCTGTAAGAAAATAGCAATGCCAGAAGACAGTATTAATTTGCAGGCTGACATGTGGAAGATTGATGAATAGTGCAGGCTCTGGCAGATGCCCCTGAAGGTAAATAAATGTAACATATTGTGAATACATTGGAAAAGAAATCCACTACTGCAGAACTACACTATTGGTGACAAATTGCAGGAAACAGTGTCTACTGTAAAATATCTGGATATAACTGTGTAATGTGACCTAATGTGGATTGACTACATGAAGCAAATACTAGGAAAGGTAGATGCCAGACTGAGAGTCATGGGAAGATTCTTATGGGAATGTAACTCATCCAAGTAGGAAGTGTCGTATAAGACACTTGTTTGGTCGATTTTTGCATATTGCACATCATTATGGGACCCTTACCAGGTAGGAATGACAGAAGAGATAGAGAAGATCCAACAAAGAGTGCTGTGTTTCATCAAAGAATCGTTTATTCAGATGAGATCTTTATAGAGATACTCATTAAACTCCAGCGGCAGACGTTACAAGAGTCACAGGTGGAACAGTTAGTGACACCAGCAGTGCCCTCAGTCACACATGATTAGGTGGCCTGCAGATTATGATGTAAGTGTAGATGGTGTGGGAGGTGTAACAGGATAGAGGTGGATGAAAACAGTGATGTGACCTTTGGGAACTTGCAGGGACATGGTAGGGACAAGATAAGGCTGCAAGAAGCAGCATCAGGTGGGTGTGCTGGGCGGGTGGGGTGGGGTGGGGGGGGGGGGGGAGGTGGGGGGGGGGGGTAGGAATCTTGCCCAGAAAAAGATTAACCATGCATTGCTCATCAGTTGCCTACCATTTTTCACATAACAACAGCCCAGCCGCAGAGGAACACTTCTCTCATGGCTCAGTACCATCCAGGACTGGAGCAGCTCAAACACATTGTCCGCCAGTGTTTTATTTATCTATCAACCTGCCCAGAAATGAGAAATATCCTCCCCACCCCTCCCACAGTGGTATTTTGCCACCCAATCAATCTTTGCAATATCCTTGTCTGTTGTTACTGCACCCTTGTTCCCAACCACTTGCCTCCTGGCTCGTGTTCGTGCAATAGACCCAGATGAAAGACCAATCCGATATTTTCTCTCACTAATATCTTCTCCAGTCTGGTCACTACATATCCTACCGCATCAAAGGCAGGGCCCCCTGTGAAAGCTGCCAAGTAATCCACAAATTTAGCTGAGGTTAACTATGTCATATTCTATGTGGCCATGAACATTAACAAGCAGTCTGTCCACAGGAATGATCACTGCCAAACTATGGCCAATAGGCAGCGGACCATCCAGTTGTTGAATGTTCTGCACAACATGGTATACTTCAATCTAATGACTTAATGACTGCTTCTGAGCCTGTGCCATCTGGATTCTTCCCACTAACACCAGCTTTTCTTAAGTATGCAAGTTGGAACTCTCCCTACAACATATTCTTCATTCCCTTAATTCCCCTGGCATCAACCTTCACTACTCTCTATCCTTCACAGCCTATCCCCTTTCCACTACAGAACACACACGCCATCTATCTTACCAGTGCACCTACAGATCCTTTCCACTTCCCATTCCCCCCCACCCCCACACCACCACCACCACCCAAGCACAGTCTCCTAGTGCTGCACCCTGTCCCCAACATGCCTGCCTCTGTATACTACAACAGGAAGCACTAGCACTTCACATCACCCATACCCTGCTATCCCTTCCCTTCCCATGTGTGGATTGCTGCTCATGTCAGATGCTCAGAATGATGGTCATATCAGACACAGTCACAGTTGGGCTTTAGTGCCCAGAGACAGTGGCCATGTAAGTGTGAGCTGTGTGAATGTGTGAGAGTTATACTTCTGATAAAAAAAACTCTGTCAAAAACCTTAAATAGTTCTCATATTCTTTTTCAGTGTGCGTGTCTGCCACTCGACACCTCCCCTATGTGGCAAGTAGCAATCTATCCTTTCCATATTGTTGTTATTCTATCCTGGACTTTCCATTGCAAGATTAAGTTCTCTCATACACCTATCTACAGATAATTTGCAAAGACACAGTGACTCAAGGAAGGCAACAAAGTCATGGACATCAACAACATATAAAAGTATTCCAGCATATCCTACCTCCTTCAAAATATCCAGCTTTTTCCAGAATTCAAATATTAATAGGGCCTTATATGCTGATTAATTAATAACAAATATGACAACAGTTAATACACGACACATGGGTACATGCAGATTGAAAAAGACAACAGTGGGATTTATGAACTTATCTGTATAAACTGATATGTATAAAAGTAGTTCCAACAAAACATTTATATGACTATATTGTAATATTTATATAATGGAAGGAAACATTCCACGTGGGAAAAATTATATATAAAAACAAAGATGAGGTGACTTACCGAACAAAAGCGCTGGCAGGTCGATAGACACACAAACAAACACAAACACACACACAAAATTCAAGCTTTCGCAACAAACTGTTGCCTCATCAGGAAAGAGGGAAGGAGAGGGGAAGACGAAAGGAAGTGAGTTGTAAGGGAGAGGGTAAGGAGTCATTCCAATCCCGGGAGCGGAAAGACTTACCTTAGGGGGAAAAAAGGACAGGTATACACTCGCACACACGCACATATCCATCCACACATACAGACACAAGCAGACATATTTAAAGACAAAGAGTTTGGGCAGAGATGTCAGTCGAGGCAGAAGTGTAGAGGCAAAGAAGTTGTTGAAAGACAGGTGAGGTATGAGTGGCGGCAACTTGAAATTAGCGGAGATTGAGGCCTGGCGGATGACGAGAAGAAAGGATATACTGAAGGGCAAGTTCCCATCTCCGGAGTTCGGATAGGTTGGTGTTGGTGGGAAGTATCCAGATAACCCGGACGGTGTAACACTGTGCCAAGATGTGCTGGCTGTGCACCAGGGCATGTTTAGCCACAGGGTGATCCTCATTACCAACAAACACTGTCTGCCTGTGTCCATTCATGCGAATGGACAGTTTGTTGCTGGTCATTCCCACATAGAATGCATCACAGTGTAGGCAGGTCAGTTGGTAAATCACGTGGGTGCTTTCACACGTGGCTCTGCCTCTGATCGTGTACACCTTCCGGGTTACAGGACTGGAGTAGGTGGTGGTGGGAGGGTGCATGGGACAGGTTTTGCATCGGGGGCGGTTACAAGGATAGGAGCCAGAGGATAGGGAAGGTGGTTTGGGGATTTCATAGGGATGAACTAACAGGTTACAAAGGTTAGGTGGACGGCGGAAAGACACTCTTGGCGGAGTGGGGAGGATTTCATGAAGGATGGATCTCATTTCAGGGCAGGATTTGAGGAAGTCGTATCCCTGCTGGAGAGCCACATTCAGAGTCTGGTCCAGTCCCGGAAAGTATCCTGTCACAAGTGGGGCACTTTTGTGGTTCTTCTGTGGGGGATTCTGGGTTTGAGGGGACGAGGAAGTGGCTCTGGTTATTTGCTTCTGTACCAGGTCGGGAGGGTAGTTGCGGGATGCGAAAGCTGTTTTCAGGTTGTTGGTGTAATGATTCAGGGATTCCGGACTGGAGCAGATTCGTTTGCCACGAAGACCTAGGCTGTAGGGAAGGGACCGTTTGATGTGGAATGGGTGGCAGCTGTCATAATGGAGGTACTGTTGCTTGTTGGTGGGTTTGATGTGGACGGACGTGTGAAGTTGGCCATTGGACAGGTGGAGGTCAACGTCAAGGAAAGTTGACGTTGACCTCCACCTGTCCAATGGCCAACTTCACACGTCCGTCCACATCAAACCCACCAACAAGCAACAGTACCTCCATTATGACAGCTGCCACCCATTCCACATCAAACGGTCCCTTCCCTACAGCCTAGGTCTTCGTGGCAAACGAATCTGCTCCAGTCCGGAATCCCTGAATCATTACACCAACAACCTGAAAACAGCTTTCGCATCCCGCAACTACCCTCCCGACCTGGTACAGAAGCAAATAACCAGAGCCACTTCCTCGTCCCCTCAAACCCAGAATCCCCCACAGAAGAACCACAAAAGTGCCCCACTTGTGACAGGATACTTTCCGGGACTGGACCAGACTCTGAATGTGGCTCTCCAGCAGGGATACGACTTCCTCAAATCCTGCCCTGAAATGAGATCCATCCTTCATGAAATCCTCCCCACTCCGCCAAGAGTGTCTTTCCGCCGTCCACCTAACCTTCGTAACCTGTTAGTTCATCCCTATGAAATCCCCAAACCACCTTCCCTATCCTCTGGCTCCTATCCTTGTAACCGCCCCCGATGCAAAACCTGTCCCATGCACCCTCCCACCACCACCTACTCCAGTCCTGTAACCCGGAAGGTGTACACGATCAGAGGCAGAGCCACGTGTGAAAGCACCCACGTGATTTACCAACTGACCTGCCTACACTGTGATGCATTCTATGTGGGAATGACCAGCAACAAACTGTCCATTCGCATGAATGGACACAGGCAGACAGTGTTTGTTGGTAATGAGGATCACCCTGTGGCTAAACATGCCTTGGTGCACAGCCAGCACATCTTGGCACAGTGTTACACCGTCCGGGTTATCTGGATACTTCCCACCAACACCAACCTATCCGAACTCCGGAGATGGGAACTTGCCCTTCAGTATATCCTCTCTTCTCGTCATCCGCCAGGCCTCAATCTCCGCTAATTTCAAGTTGCCGCCACTCATACCTCACCTGTCTTTCAACAACTTCTTTGCCTCTACACTTCTGCCTCGACTGACATCTCTGCCCAAACTCTTTGTCTTTAAATATGTCTGCTTGTGTCTGTATGTGTGGATGGATATGTGCGTGTGTGCGAGTGTATACCTGTCCTTTTTTCCCCCTAAGGTAAGTCTTTCCGCTCCCGGGATTGGAATGACTCCTTACCCTCTCCCTTAAAACCCACTTCCTTTCGTCTTCCCCTCTCCTTCCCTCTTTCCTGATGAGGCAACAGTTTGTTGCGAAAGCTTGAATTTTGTGTGTGTGTTTGTGTTTGTTTGTGTGTCTATCGACCTGCCAGCGCTTTTGTTCGGTAAGTCACCTCATCTTTGTTTTTATATATTGTAATATTTAGGTATATAAATCCTTCAGTTGCTTCACATGTAATGTTTATATTGTATAGTGTCCTTAGTTTAGGTGCTGTAGTTTGGGACACTGTTGTGTTTTGTCATTTATGGACATTTAGATACATCCACAGTTATATTGAGTAAGGAATGCATCTATTGTTAACAATCATCTATTTGTAATTTAATACACATTGTGTTGTTGTTGCTGCTGCTGCTGCTGTTGTTGTTTTTGTGGTCTGCAGTCTGAAGACTGCTTCGATACAGCTTTCCATGCTAGTTTATTGTGGGCCAGCCTCTTCATATCTGTCTAACTACTGCAACCTACATCTATTTGAATCTTTTTGCTGCGGTCAAGCCATGGCGACAGGCAACACTAGCATCTTCCCTCACCCATACCCTGCTATCTCTCCCCTCCCATGTGTGGATTGCTGCTCATGTCAGATGCACAGATTGCTGGTCACATCAGACGTAGTCACAGTTGGGCTTTGGTGCCCGGAGACAGTGGCCACGTGTGTGTGAGTTTTGTGAATGCATGAGAGCTGTACTTCTGATGAAAGACTTTGTCCAAAAGCTTAAATATTTTTTGTATTATTTTTCATTGTGCCTGTCAGCAAGTCAACAACAACTCTATGTGGTGAGTAGCAGTCTATCCTTTCCACATTATACATATTATACAATTTTTGCAACCTCTCCCCCTTCTGCACACACACATTCCATCACCAAATTCACAATTCCTTGGTACCTGAGAATGTGTCCTACCAACCTATCCCTTCTTTCAGTCAAGTTGTGCCATAAATTGCTTTTCTCTCCAATTTGACTTAGTATGTCATCATTAGTTACTGAATCTTGGGCATTATTCTGCTGTCCCACATTTCAAAAGCTTCTGTTCTTTACTTATATGAACTGTTCAGACAATGGAATAACATCAATATTATGAGAAGAATAGATCGCTACTCACCATATAATGGAGATGTTATTCGTAGATAGGCACAACAAAAAGACTGTCAAATATGTAAGCTTACTGCCTTCATCTGAATTAGACAGTGCACACACACACACACACACACACACACACACACATACACACACACAGGTGCAACTCGCACACACGACCATTGCCTCTGTCCACCAAAGTCAGTCATCTCAGCGGCCATTGACTGTGGCCGTGTGTGTGTGTGTGTGTGTGTGTGTGTGTGTGTGTGTGTGTGTGTGTGTGTGTGTGTCCCTTTAATTTCCCTATAGGTGGCATCTAGTTTTTCTATTGTCACGCTTACATCTACTGCCTTGCTTTTCTAGTCTAGCCATCCTGCTTTATCATTTTCCTCTTTCTGTCAGTCTCACCTTTTAGACACCTGACCAGGTGAGCCAAAAAGAAAGAACAGATTTCAGTTGTTTATTACAAACTATAAAAAATAGAAACAAAGTGTGCATGTCACTAGACAGAAGGAAGTTCAGAGTTTTGACACATCTGCATTGTTGTTTGACTGTAGTAGCATCACAAGAGAAATCACTTTGCGTGTTGTAATTCACACGAACTCAATCTATTTTTCAGCTGCAATGTGCATTACGCAATCGATTCAGCAAGAAGCATCTCTGCACAAGCAGATTTTTGACTGGCATCCAAAAGTCTTGGAAACTGGTTGCACATGTGAAGGGAAGAGCAGTGGTCAGCCACATGTCTGATGAAAACATGGAGCCTATCCGAGATGCATTCACATGCAGCCCTCAGAAGTCTACAAGATGGGCTGGCAAGGAACTTCCAGCTTCCTCAAACAACAATGTTGGATGCTCTGAAACAATGCTTCCATATGAAGCCTTACAACTTGCAGTTACTGCAGCAATTGTGTCCCAGTCACAATAACAGAAGGTATGAATTTTTTATTTCAGTTCTCCAGATATGGTAGAGATCACTTTTGCCAAATGGTTCATCTTTTTGGATGAATCTACATTTCATTTACCAGGTATAGTAAGCCACCATATTGTAAGAATCTGGGATCACAAAATTCTGGCATCGTCGGCAAATATGAAAGAGACCCACTGAAACTGAATGTGTTTGTGCCACTTCTGTTCACAAAGTTTATGCACCTTTCTTTTTTGTAGAGAAAACTGTGACAGGAATGTCATACCTGGACCTACTGCAAAATTAGTTGTTTCCTCAGCTTCACGAAGATTACAATGATTTCATTTTTTTACATGACAGCACCCTGCCTCACTTTCACCTTGAAGTGTGGCATTGTGTTAACACAATGTTGAACTGAAAGAAGTGGACAACAAGATCTTGTTCATTGCTTTTGGCCTCCCAGGTCACTGGATCTCACACCGTGTGATTTTTTTTTCTTTTTTCCTTTTTTTTCTGTGGGGGTACAGAAAAGACAGAGTCTTATGGCAGCTACTCTTCAAGAGCTGAGAAATCGAATTATTGAAGCTGTTGACTCGATAAACAGGGACCTCTTGATTCATGTGTGGAATGAAATGGAATACCATTTCAACATTTCTCAAGCAATGCATGTTGCTCATCTTGAGTGTATGATATAGTGTCTACGTAAACATAAACCTTCCTCTGTCCATTGATGTGCACAGTGTTTTCCTATCTTTTGTAGTATGTCTACATTAAACAATTGAAATCTCTCCCTCTCTCTCTCTCTCTCTCTCTCTCTCTCTCTCTTTAAAAAAAAGAATCACCCTGTATTGACTTTGCTTGCTTCCTTTTCTGCATTTTTAAATTTCCTTCTTTCATTAGTTATATTCAATATTTCATACGTTATCATGGATTTCAACTGTCCTTGTCTTTTTACCTATTTAATCTTTTGCTGCCTCCACTATTTCATTTTTCAAAGCCACCCATTCATCTTCTGCTATATTCCTTTCCCCTGTTGTAGTCAGTCATTGCCTAATACTACCTCTGAAATTCCAACATCTTCACTAGCATATCCAAAGGAGACAGTTTAGCCTCCTAATTGGAAAAGTTTTCTTCCCACAAAATAGTCCCTTTTCTTTTGGTGTGTTAGAACTGTCATATGTGTATCTTATGAGTGTAAGTGACTAATGAAGATGTCTATAGTATGATGTCGTCTTTGTTTCATATGTTAATGAGAGAGGAAATAGGGTGAGACTGAGTGTCAGCACCTAGACCAAACCTCTCAAATAGCTCCAAGGGGCCACCGAGCATACCACCTCTCCTCTGCTTGCTACCTCTCCTCTGCTTGCTAGCCAAATGCTGACAGTAAAAATATTTTTTGCTTGTCAAGCACCACCATAGAGGGATCCATCAGCAGCCTTAGCTACAGAGACAGGTAATGTTTGATATACATATAATGAATTAGTAATACCAACCTAAGCTTCTTGCAGCAGTTTTCTTTATGGGTGTCCTGTAACTACTAAGTACAGATGGGCTACCACTTGAGTCAGTCTCTGAGTTGTGACATACTTCAAATTTTCTTTCATGCTCATTTGCATTGTTATGTCTGTGAAGGCTGGACACTGTTACTGATGGCTGTCTGCAGTCTCCTGAAACAGGAACACTAGATATATAGATTACTTGCAGTGTGAAAGGTATAGTTACAGTGAGATGCTCAGAAGAATTGCATCACCTGACCATGGTATTATTGCACTTGGCCTTCCAAGGCTGTTGTTCGAAACATGCAGTGACATTGCAGTAAACAAGTGCAGTGGTGACTAAGGAAAATTCATCACAGTGTGAATGCCTTCAGGAAAGTGTGTATATATAATAATAATAATAATAATAATAATAAAGATTTTATTGTCTTTAGGCCATTACAGCAATTGACAACGTCAAATGAAGTTACAATTTATAATACAGTGTGATAAGGTATTGACTACTTAAATATTTTAGCTTATATTACAATCAATGTACAGTGGGTCATCTGTTAGATTACTGCATTTTACAGTTGAAGAATTCATTGATATCATAGAATGGGTGGGCAATAAACCATTCATGCAGTCTTTCTTTGAATGTATGTTCAGGAAGATCCTGTATGGCATGTGGCAGCTTATTAAATAGCTTGTGCCCTGTGACTTCATAGCTATTTATTGATTTTGATAGTCTGTGGTAAGGCGTGTATATGTGTTTGATGCTTCTTGTGTTGTAACAATGTACATTTTCTCTACGTTTCACATCTTGTAGGTTCTTCTTCGTAAAGATTAAGACATTGTATATATAGAGGTTTATTACAGTCATAATTTTTTGTTTAGTAAATAAGGGTTTGCAGTGAGCCTTATGTGAAGAATTTGTAATTATCCTAATGGCTTTCTTCTGCAATAATAGGATGTCATGTATATGACTACAGTTACCCCACAAGATAATGCCATAGGATATATCAAGTGGTTCAGCATATCCTCTAGAAATATCACAATAAAAACTCGAGATAAGCCAACTGAAGTGCCCTCACTCCCAAGTGCAATAATATTGTGGTCAAGTAATATTTTCTCTCTGGCTCTTTATCATTTTACTGTGTGGAACACATTGTTTGCAAGCAGATTTGATACTTTCTCTTGTCACTGTTCCTAATATGTTAACTTGTTTAGTCCACGTGCCTACTTCACTCTACAGACGTGTTAAAATGCACTCTCACATGCTGTTCAGTTCCATGTAATATTTTACATCTTTCATCAGTTCCATAACAATTGGGAACATTATTTAACCACTACAATTTCAAAATACCACATGAGAGTGTAATTACAGCTTTCAGACTGGAGCACACTTTTTGTGAGTCAGGCAATCAGGTTAGGGCTTGGTTATTATTGTGATTGCTGAAACACGTCTCAGAAGCAAGTTAAATGCAAAATGAGTTTCTCAGTGAAAATATACCAATGGAATAATGCTTGCTATGTTGTGTGTGATTTCCATTGTTGTTTTTTTTATACTGCAATTGATCCTCTCATACAATGAAAAAGAGAGTTCTATTTTTGAAAGTATTGGTTTCCCTGTAGACATTTGTAGAGTTTATATACGAGTCTGAAAACCCAGAAATTGAATGTGGAAAGAAAACATTGTTCATTGGGAGTCTCAAAAGCTCACTAGCAAGAAACATCAGTTTTCTGTGAGACAAGCAAAAGTTTCATATTTTGTATGAGATTTATCAGTTGTAGCTAATATTTTTATGATACTTCTGTTGGTGAGTTGCACAAGGCAAAGCGAAAATTGATACAATATTTCTAGGCTACATAGCAAGTACTTCAGCTGGTTGTTGTTGTTGTTCTGCATAATTACTGTCAGCTTCATCCACTAAAACCTGTCCACAGTACCCAAACCATAGTCCCCTCTTCAATTCTTACACCCCACGATTCATCTACATATATACTCTTTAAACCATATTATGGTGTGTGGCAGAGGGTACTTCAAGAACTACTGGGGAGAAGCAGTCTGGTTGGTGGGGGTAAGGAGGAGGCTGGGGTGAGGAGGAGGAGGAGGGCCTCCTTCCACTTAAAAAATCACACAGAACATGAGTGGAGGACAGTAAAGTCTTCTTCGTGGGAGCATACAGAGATAAGGTGGAGAGAGGGTAGGGAAGCTAGGTGCTGTCAGGATGTTGGCCTGAGAGTGGAGTGGAGCCAATAAAGGAGAGAAGTAAGAAGACTGTGGGTGAATTTGTGGAATAGAGGGCTATGGAATGGCAACAGGGAAAGGATAGGTGGGTGAAGGACAATGACTATTATTAATGAAGGCTGAGGCCAGAAGGGTACGGAAACATAGGATAAATTGCAGGGAGAGTTCCCACTTCCACAATTCAGAAATGCTGGTATTGGTAAGAAGGGCCCAGAAGGCTGTGAAGCATTCATTAGAATGAAGAACGTTGTGATAGGCAGCTTGCTCAGCAACTGGGTGGTCCATCTGCTTCTTGGCTACATCTACATCTACGTGATTACTGTACTATTCACAATAAAGTGCCTGGCGGAGTGTTCAGTGAACCACCTTCAAGCTGTCTCTCTTCCGTTCCACTCTCGAACAGCACACGGGAAAAATGAGCTCTTAAATTTTTCTGTGCGAGCCCTGATTTCTCTTATTTTATCATGGTGATCATTTCTCCCTGTGTAGATGGGTGCCAACAGAATGTTTTCGCAATCGGAGGAGAAAACTGGTGGTTGAAATTTCATCAGAAGATCCCATCGCAACGAAAAACACCTTTGTTTTAATGATTGCCACTCCAATTCAGGTATCATGTCTGTGACACTATCTCCCCTATTTCACGATAATACAAAATGGTCTGCCCTGCTTTGTACTTTTTTGATGTCTTCCATCAGTCCCACCTGATGCGGATCCCACACCGCACAGCAATACTCCAGAGTAGGGTGGACAAGCAGGGTGTAAGCAGTCTCTTTAGTAGACCGGTTGCTCCTTCTAAGTTTTCTACCAATGAATTGCAGTCTTTGGTTAGCTCTACCCACAATTTGATCTATGTAATTGTTCCAATTTAGGTTATTTGTAATTGTAATCCCTAAGTATTTAGCTGAATTTACAGCCTTCAGATTTGTGTGACTTATCGCGTAATCGAAATTTAGCTGATTTCTTTTAGTACTCATGTGAATAACTTCACACTTTTCCTTATTCAGGGTCAATTGCCACTTTTAGCACCATACAGATATCTTATCTAAATCAGCAGAACCCGGAAACCCACCACTCGATGGCACAAGTCAAGGAATCAGCAGCCTACACAGCCACAGAACCACCTGAGCCTCTGATTCAGACCCTCCACTCAGCTCTGCACCAAAGGACCACAGTCTGTTCTATCGACAATGCTCCAGATGGTGAGCTCTGCCTTAATCTTGGAAGCAAGACTGGCAGTCTTTACCATTTCTGCTAGCCGCCCGAAACCAGACAGAATCTGCTCCGATCCAAAGTGACACACGTCATTGGTACCGACATGAGCCACCACCTGCAGTTGGCTGCACCCTGTACTCTTCATGGCATCCATAAACACCCTTTCCACATCCGGAAAGACTCCGCCCAGAATGCACACTGAGTGCACACTGGCTTCCTTCCCCTCCTTGGCAGCCATGTTCCTAAGGGGCCCCGATACGTGCATCCCCATGTTGGATGGCCATTCCTGTGCTCAGACAACCTTTTGGTCATCATGCCCACATAGAATGAAGCACAACAGTTGCAGTTTAGCTTGTAGATCATATGACAGGTTTCACAGCTAGCCCTGCTTTTGCTGGGATAGGTGGTGCTTGTGACTGTACTGGAGTAGGTGATGGTGAAAGGATGTATGGGACAGGTCTATTAGAGTGATATTAGCCATGAGGCAAGCTGTTGGGAGCAGGGATTGTATAGGGATGGACAAGCATATTCTCTGGGCAGTGGAATACTACTGTGAGAGGGGTGAGCAGGATGGTGGGTAGGAGATTCTTCATTTCAGGGCATGATCAGAGGTGGTCGAAATCCTGCCACAGAATGTGATTCAGATAAGGACAGAGGTACTGATTTAGCCAGCTTTGAGGTGGAGCTTAACATTGAGGAAGGTGACTTGTTAGGTTGAAGAGGACCGGGTGAAGTGAATGGGGCAGAAGGTGTTGAGGTTCTGGGGTAATGTGGATAGGGTGTTCACACTTTCAATCCAGATCATGAAGATGTCATCAATGAACCTGAACTAGGTGAGGGGCTTGGGATTTTGGGTGTTTAGAAAGAAGTCCTTGAGATAGCCTATGAATAAGTTGGCATAGGATGGTGCTAAGTAGGTGCCAACTGTTATACACCAGATTTGTTTGTAGATGATGCCGTCATAGGAGAAGGAAGGTGTTGTTGGTTATGGTGACCAGGAAGGATGTTGTAGGTTTGGGATCCGTCAGGCTTTGGGAAAGATATTGTTCAGTGGTGACTATGCCATTGGCAGTAGGGATGTTGTGTAAAGGGAGGTGGCGTAGATAGTGACAAGCAGGGAACTGTGAGGTAAAGGAATAGGAACTGTGGAAAGTCTGTGGAGGAAATGGTTGGCAGCTTTTATGTAAGAGGTTACGTTGTAGGTAATAGGCTGAAGGTGTTGGCCCACACAAGAGTGCAGATTCTCTCAGTGGGGGCATAGTAGGTGGTCACAATGGGGTGTTCTGGGTGGCTGAGTTTATGGGCTTTAGGAACGGTGGGGAAAATTTAGTACATCTGCAAGGCAGGGTTTGTCGGCCATGAGTGAAAGTGGGGGAGGTTTGGAGGCTGGTGTAGAGGTGGTGAATAGTGGCATTCTAAGGCAGGAGTAGGAAGTGACCAGGTTGCAGAGTTTTTTGAGGTGGAGTAATGCATGCTGCTATAGTTTCTGGAGGGTAAGAATTTCAGTATGTAAGATGAGATCCAGAAATTTGGGATTGCACAGCAGGAGAATTTTGCAGATGGAGAGGGGGTACCGCAAGGAAGTTTGGGCCTGATTGGCTTGGTTTTGCAGGACTATGTTGGTGAGGGTTAAAGAATGGTGGAATCTCAACAGATGGAGGCCAATGTGGAAGGAAGGATTGCAGCCAGTGATGCGTAATTTGATGATAATGCAATTTGAGAGGAATTCCATGAGCAGGGTGTATACGACCCAGGACATCCGGGAGATCCGGGAAAAACATGGGAATTTTTTCGTCCGGGACAAAAGCGGGAAAAAACCAGGAATTTTTTAGAATTCCGGGAACTTTTCCTTGTTTTAGTTACCAGTTAAATTTTTGTTATTTTGGCTGGTAAGAACCAATACTCTAACGAAGGATATTACTGTACCCTGCTTCTGCAGAATATTGCTGCAGCAAAAAAACATGAACGAGAGAAAAAAAACGAAAATAAAACTTAAGTCGCAAAGGAAATGCGCCATATACAACAACAAAACACAGTGCTCATACAAGCATCTGCCAACCAGAGTATGTCAAAGGCTTTAGGAAGAATATGCAGTGCTTCCTAACAACAAATTGCCTCCGATGAGCGTGACATGCCTCCGATGAGCGTGACATGACAGCTGTTTTCATTTGAGCAATTGCGGGCGGGCTCTTGTGCATGCGCAGTTGAGTTGCCTATGGGTAGTACCTTCTCCCGCTTCTGGTTACAGATGTGTGGCTGGGTGCCACTATCTAAATTGCTCTGGTTCGGAAATATCATAGATCCAGGACTGATGCCCAGAGCAGTCTGAGTTGTAGTGGGGAGGTGGGTAGTCTCCACGTGACCTGTGTTTATGTTTAGTGATTTGGCTGTTTCCTCTTCATTTATTGCTCTCACATTAAATGAAAACAAAACAGATTTCTGTGGCCGGGAGCTACCAAATGAATTAAAATACATTCACACAATTACGGAAGGCTAAAATATGTTGTTATTTTCAGGTTTTATTTCCACCTTCCTGACAGGCAAGCATTAATCACCTTGCAGAACAATGAAGTTATTTTTGTCGGTTTGCTAAAGAGATTTGGCTTTTATTAATATTTTGCGCTGAGGCAGTTAATTTATTTGAAACGATGTGTTTAATTTCACACTGTTGGCTAGTTTCAACTGTTCACTGCATTTCAAGTGGATGTTTTCCATCTTCTAGCTCGTATGGCATTGTGCCATAATAAAGAACCAAACATGAGACAATGCAGTACTGGTACTCAAGAAAATTTACATTCGAATCTGAACATACGATTGTGCACTTTAAGCCGAATTATGCATTTTAGTATAGTTCACGAAATTCCGATGCTCCTGAAGTATCCTTTGATGTCTTGTCTCTTTTATGGCATAATGCAAGATCTTTTAATACTTTACACGTACGAAAATGCGGGCTTCCTGCGTCATCATAGCTGTGCAGGCGCAGTGACTCCTGTTATCTGGCACTCTCTGGCAACTGCTGAAATGAACCAATTTCTAACAGGTCACGGGAAAATATTGCGAATGGTGGTTTGAAAAGTGTTACTTTCAAAGTAAATTTCCTTTTATGCAAGATTAACTATGTGCGAGAATGTACGATGAATTTCTTAAATCACAGAACGTTTTACTCATTTAAAAATCAACTCTTTGAGGATGATCATCTAGAAGAATTTCGAGCCCAGAAGATCAGACATTTACGTCGTTATTAAAAATTTTACTGGCACATTTGTGTGATGTGTCTTAAAGTTAACACGCGCAAAATGATCTACATTTCTAGCAAAACTATGTAAATTAATTTAAACCATTAACTTTTTTTTTTGAGTGGGAGGGATCTTGCTATTGGTTGACTACCTACATGTCCTGTGCTGTCATCAGCTGCCGAGATCACGTGACATTAGCTATGACTGGCTTACAAAAGCGCGTCGCAATCTCTATTTCATTGCTTCGGAAAGTAACATGCAGTGTTTGGTGGAATTAGAATCTATACCTCCGTAAAATGAAGAAATGCAGCGTACATGTTGCTGCACATCAAAGATCTTTCCAAAACATGTTTTTTCCCCCTGGTTTTCGTTTTATAAAGTGCCAGCAAATTCTACATCTGTGTAGAAAACCATAAACATTCTAAGGATTGATAAGTTTTACAGTGCCGATGAAAAGTATACTGTCATT